>NC_052944.1:40413646-40596146 GCF_013358895.1 Oreochromis aureus
ATAGAAACAGACTTTATTTGTGGTGGGTTGGCTCTCTCTAGTGGTATACCGGGAGTAGTACGGCTGAAAATCTGTATGCTTGTTACAAAACTCCATATCCCATAATTCATAGCACCCTCTGCCGAGTTAAACAATGGCGGACACCACTTCGTTTATATGTCTTTTATTCGTGTTTCTAGGTCACAAAATACACTTTTAAGATATTTTCAGGCGAGAATGTAGGTGTGTAAACTTCAAATATCTGCTCGTTTTATCAAGACATCCCATATTAGCGACAATTCTCTTAAGTGTTGCTGATAGTCGGCTTAGCTAGCTAGCGCCGCTAGCTTAGCTAGCTAGCGCCTTCGTGAAAAAACCACCCAGGCTTGGCTGATAGTGAGGTGGCTAAAATTTGTTTAATCGCCTGATCGCCGGGCAAGGGTCTGTGTCTTAGCTGGACTTATTTTTCGCTTATATGGGCCGATGATGCTGGTCGATGTGGAAAAAATAACTGAGTTGTTTGGTGGTGGAGCTACAACAGAGGGCAGCTATCCACCGTGTGTGACAGAAAGGACATGCCGCGAACGAGACATACAAAAGCGGTGAGGCTACCGCCGATCGTCGGTGTTTGCTAACGCGAGGTCAATCGTGGATCAGGGAAAGCGAAGGCAGGAGCGTGAGGTGAACTGAATTTCAGGTAAGAAGTTATGACCTGCACTCTATTTGGGTCAGATATAAACCGAGTTTAGGTGTAGTTTATTTAGCAACAGTTCTCTTACGTGTTGCTGATAGCCGGCTGGCTAGCTAGCTAGCGCCGCTAGCTTAGCTAGCTAGCGGCGTAGCGACCCTTCGTGAAAAACCACCCAGGCTTGGCTGATAGTGAGGTGGCTAAAATTTGTTTAATCGCCCGATCGCCGGGCAAGGGTCTGTGTCTTAGCTGGACTTATTTTTCGTTTATATGGGCCGATGATGCTGGTCGATGTGGAAAAAATAACTGAGTTGTTTGGTGGTGGAGCTACAACAGAGGGCAGCTATCCACCGTGTGTGACAGAAAGGACATGCCGCGAACGAGACATACAAGGCGGTGAGGCTACCGCCCGATCGACCGTGTTTGCTAACGCGGAGGTCAATCGTGGATCAGGAAAGCGAAGGCAGGAGCGTGAGGTGAACTGAATTTCAGGTAAGAAGTTATGACCTGCACTCTATTTGGGTCAGATATAAACCGAGTTTAGGTGTAGTTTATTTAGCAGCAGTTCTCTTATGTGTTGCTGATAGCGGCTAGCTAGCTAGTGCCGCTAGCATAGTTAGCTAGCACCGCTAGCGACCCTTCGTCGTGAAAAAGCACCCAGGCTTGGCTTATATTGAGGCGGGTGACACTCGTGTCAGCACCCGGTCGCTCGCCGACAGTATGTGTTTTAGCTGGACTTATTTTTCGTTTATATGGACCGATGATTTATTTATTTATTCATTTTAGTAATGGTATAAACAGTGAAAGGTGGTGGATTGGCCAGATGTAAATTTCAAATATCTGCTCGTGTTACCAAGACATCCCATATTAGCTCTGATGTTTTCGGTGCCTGCAAAGAGCTAGACAGGTAGCTAGCTAACCCGAGCTGGCTGTCTTTTGACTCAGGGTCATAGCTGGACTTATTTTTCGTTTTTATGAGCCGATGAGGGTTTTTTTTAGTAACGGTACAAACAGTGAAAGGCGGTGGATTGTCCAGATGCTGGTCGATGTGGAAAAAATAACTGAGTTGTTTGGTAGTCGCTGACGCCGGAGCTACAACCGAGGGCAGCTATCCACCGGTGTGTGTCAGAAAGAACATGCGGGGAACGAGGCGGCGAGGCGACCGCCGATCGACCGGTGGTAGATCGTGGATCAGGGAAACCGAAGGCAGGAGAAGCAGGCGGCTGCCGGTCGGAGCGTGAGGTGAACTGAATTTCAGGTAAGAAGTTATGACCTGCACTCTATTTGGGTCAGATATAAACCGAGTTTAGGTGTAGTTTATTTTTGTTGTGCTGACTTTTTACAATCAGTTATAATAACTCGTACTGCGTGGTAGCTAGCACGATGGAGTTTATGACAGCCTCCCCTGTCATTCTCTCGCCTGTTCAAACTTCAGTCATGAAACTGATCAATGATCGGCTTTTCTCTCTTGTTTGTTTATCGCGCTAAACAACAGCAGCACGTTTAAGCTTGATCAGCTGTTGTTAGAATTCATTTGATTTTAATTTCTAGTATCAGCTGATGTTTGCTGGAGCCACAGCTGTAGAAGCGGCTGGTCGAAACCAGGAGATGACCTTACTGAATCATCAGAGCTGAACTGGTGATGGAGAAACAGGTTTACCTTTTTTTTAGGTGACATGAATGAGTTGAAGGGAAGTTATGAACTGTTTCTGAGAGAAATAAACACCAAGCTCCTTTTTTTATTTAGCTGACAGCTGGTAACTGTGCAGGGGCGGATCTAGCAAAGCTTTTGCCAGGGGGCCAGGTAGGGCATTAACAGAGAAAGGTGGACACAAAGATATACTTTTCTTTCTTACTCTCATACAGGGAGTGCAGAATTATTAGGCAAGTTGTATTTTGAGGAATAATTTTATTATTGAACAACAACCATGTTCTCAATGAACCCAAAAACACATTAATATCAAAGCTGAATGTTTTCGAAGTAGTTTTTAGTTTGTGTTTAGTTTTAGCTATTTTAGGGGGATATCTGTGTGTGCAGGTGACTATTACTGTGCATAATTATTAGGCAACTTAACAAAAACAAATATATACCCATTTCAATTATTTATTTTACCAGTGAAACCAATATAACATCTCCACATTCACAAATATACATTTCTGACATTCAAAAACAAAACAAAAACAAATCAGCGACCAATATAGCCACCTTTCTTTGCAAGGACACTCAAAAGCCTGCCATCCATGGATTCTGTCAGTGTTTTGATCTGTTCACCATCAACATCAGCATTGTCCTGCATGAAAATCATGTTTTTCTTGAAGGATGCAGACTTTTTCCTGTACCACTGCTTGAAGAAGGTGTCTTCCAGAAACTTGCAGTAGGACTGGGAGTTGAGCTTGACGCCATCCTCAACCCGAAAAAGGCCCCACAAGCTCACCTTTGATGATACCAGCCCAAACCAGTACTCCACCTCCACCTTGCTGGCGTCTGAGTGGGACTGGAGCTCTCTGCCCTTTACCAATCCAGCCACGGGCCCATCCATCTGGCCCATCAAGACTCACTCTCATTTCATCAGTCCATAAAACCTTAGAAAAATCAGTCTTGAGATATTTCTTGGCCCAGTCTTGACATTTCAGCTTGTGTGTCTTGTTCAGTGGTGGTCGTCTTTCAGCCTTTCTTACCTTGGCCATGTCTCTGAGTATTGCACACCTTGTGCTTTTGGGCACTCCAGTGATGTTGCAGCTCTGAAATATGGCCAAACTGGTGGCAAGTGGCATCTTGGCAGCTGCACGCTTGACTTTTCTCAGTTCATGGGCAGTTATTTTGCGCCTTGGTTTTTCCACACGCTTCTTGCGACCCTGTTGACTATTTTGAATGAAACGCTTGATTGTTCGATGATCACGCTTCAGAAGCTTTGCGATTTTAAGACTGCTGCATGCCTCTGCAAGATATCTCACTATTTTTGACTTTTCTGAGCCTGTCAAGTCCTTCTTTTGACCCATTTTGCCAAAGGAAAGGAAGTTGCCTAATAATTATGCACACCTGATATAGGGTGTTGATGTCATTAGACCATACCCTTCTCATTACAGAGATGCACATCACCTAATATGCTTAATTGGTAGTAGGCTTTCGAGCCTATACAGCTTGGAGTAAGACAACATGCATGAAGAGGATGATGTGGACAAAATACTGATTTGCCTAATAATTCTGCACTCCTGTAAACACCAAGCTCCTTTTTTGTGTAGCTGACAGCTGGTAACTGTGCAGGGGCGGATCTAGCAAAGCTTTTGCCAGGGGCCAGGTAGGGCATTAACAGAGAAAGGTGGACATAAAGATATACTTTTCTTTCTTACTCTCATATAAAATATTTAGCTTTTATTAAATAGTTATCTGAATCTCACAACCAAAGTTTGTATAATAATACACAAGATTGGCTGTAGACCATTGTTCATAATTCAGAACACTGTGTAGAAATAACAAAAACAAAAAGTGAATGCATGTGTGAAAAGTGGTCTATAATGTAATGCTTCAAAGCGTGTTCATGCAAACATTGTCGGGTCTGCCGTGGTACAATGGGACTTCTCATGAACCTGTGTGCACAGCGCCTGCAAATCGGCGCTGTACGAAGTAACTTCATCTTTACACAAAACTGTAAGCTGTCATCTGTGAGCGTGAGCGGTGTTTGTTTTACCATAGTTCATGGTGGAGAATGGCTGCTCTTCTGAGTTTTTCTGTCTGTAGCCGTATGAATGGCAACTACAGTGATTAGCAGCGGCATAGGCACACATAAAATTTCTTCTGAAATTTTCGCTTTCTAGTTTCTTCGTTATATTCCCTTACAAAGCTAGCTTTAACGCTTCGAGGTTTCCTTTGTTCTTGGAACAAAGGCGCTTGACCCAGACTTTCGCTCTGTAGTTGCTTAGTACTACAAAAAATTCTAAATCTGTGATATATGATTGATAAACGTAAAGTTAACTGTATAAACGTGTTCAATGACTTTGTTACTTTTGATGATTGGAGAGCACTCGCTTCAATTCGCACACGAAAACTTTAGACTCAGTTTGAATGCTCACGCAGCATGCCCACGTGACTGTACGCTGCACGCGCACGTGACTTTCCGCTTGTGCCTTGAATAATGAATAAGGCTACGTCCACATGTACCAGCGTATTTTTGAAACCGCTGATTTTTCTATGCGTTTGCACCTTTTGTCCACACGTAATGTATGTCTGGCCGTACGTTGTGTTTGTATTTCCAGGCACATTTCACGAAGCAGAACGCAGTCGTCAGAGATATCCACGTGAACGCTGTGATACGCCTGACCTTCAGTCCGAAGAAGAAACCCAGACCAGGCTTAAAAGAAAGCACAAGTAAAACCTTTTTATTCACAAACATATCTTTGATTGTTAAGAATTTATGATCTTGTCTTTTATACATATCTGTGGTGCTTGCATACTGCAATATCACCACATAATATAGTCCAAAAGTGGAAGTTTGTAAACTTTTTAAAATGCAAAGTCGTGTACACTTGTGCACTTCAAAAATTCATTGTATACTGTACCTTCTTGCACGTCTCTGTTTCCTGTGTGTGTTGTTAGAAATCAAACTAACTTTAGGAAACAATATGCCAAAAGCATATTTACAATTACTTAAGACCGTTTTAATTTCTTTTCTTTAGACCAAATCCCTGTACACATATATGGACTCAGAGGATGAGCAGCCTACAAAAAACGGTTTCCCCAGGCCCCTCGAGTGAAAATACCAGGTAATAAAATACTGACTAGTGTCTGTGTACATATCTGTGTCTGACACGAGGAAACTTTTCTGACAAGTTGTCTGTATTCTTAAATACTTAAAAAATTATCTTTTTCTAAACAGCCCTCATCACTCCAGTCTGCCCCCAGCCCACTGATAGCAACCATCATAATGCCCCACCCAGCTTCCGCACCTTTCGCCACTCCGGCACAAACCGACACAGCTTTGCGATCTCGCCAGCATGCAGAGTCTGATGTCTTCCCTATAGATGGTATGCTTTTAAAAAGCTTTAAAGCTGCATCACAATGTCATTGTACTTTATCTAAAAAAACCCCAATTTATACTCCTGAATGTCATCTTGTTGTGATTTTTTTTTTTTTTTTTTGTAGATTCAGATTCCAGACTCTGTGAGGCCACTATTACAAGGCAAGTTTGAAAATCTTGGAGTTTCACAGTTTACATGGTATAACAAATATATGTGACAGGCAAAAACTAGTAAACACTTTTAGCAGTTACAAGAACTAACAAATGAATATCCAACAAAAGGGAATAGAAATACATTGTACTGCCAATACTTTGGTTTATTCTTTGTATGACTTGAAAATCAGGCTTTAGGGAAAACTAAATGACATGTTTCTATCATCAATTACATGAAGTAAACACACAAGCACTTGCATACACATTTAAGACATGAGACACGCTAATTCCATCTCATAAAATGTGTCTATAGGTGAGACGCTTTGCGTTGATTGGTGCTGCTGGACCACACTGGAGGTGCGAGTCCGCCGTGTAATGGTTTATGCCATTACAAAGGAGCTGGCCTCTGTACTCAACTGGGCAGGGGAAAAAAACCAAGGACCAGACAAAGCAAAAAGGGCATTTAAAGAGACAGCGCTGTGCAGATGCATATTTGGTAAGTTTTAACATTTATTGTAGTTTTATGAGCCTAAAGTGAACAATAAAGGGATCAATTGATGTGCTGGGTGCGTTTCACATTTCCTATGTCTGATTTTTGCTATATTACTTTGTCTTTCTTAATAACAAGACTTTCATGTCCGGTTAATCTGGAGATGGAGTCTTTGGTTTTTGGCTTGTTTTGTCCTCGGGTTGTACACTTTGTACAGCCCGAGGACCCCATGTTTTCTTTCTTTTTTTTTTTTTAAAGGATACACGTGTATCCTTTAAAAAAAAAAACGGCACACCATGCTAAGACATATCACATTTTCAGCTTATAGCTCTTTGGGAATCAAATGCGGCAGTTTGCTGATTTCCGCCTGGTGACTTTCATGTTTATCAGCCTAGGAGTTTACATACTTTCTCCCTGCTGAAGACAATTAACAAGAGCTTATTCATGTTCTCTAATTCCCTTTTTTTGTCTTTGTTTTTTGTGTGTGTGTGTATTTTTGTCCTAGATGGCCTTGCGCAGCAGGTAGGGGCGAACTCTATGTCTGAGTTGGTCTTTGCTCAAGCAGTCCAGAAATGGCTCAGATATGCTCCAGATCGTGCGGGTGGCGCGCGAGGACGCACATCATCCATCCCCATCCCGGAGTAAATGATAAAAGTGACGTGAAACATAGAAATGTAAATAGGAAACTTTGTCTTTTAATAAAGTATTTTGCAAATGATACATGTCTATTGACCTTTTTTGTTTTTGTTTTTTTTTTTCAATAAAAAGCAACTGTGCGAAAGAGGTGGAAAATCAATACCATAGCTCAACAGTGTTTCAATATCAGAATCTGACATTGTTTCAATGTCAACAGTGTTAGAAAATATAACGTCGAATCAATGTCAGGTTTCAACATTGATTCAACATCAAAACCTGACGTTGTTTCAACGTTAAAAATGGGTGCAAGAGTGACGTTGGGTCAACGTCACACTTCAACGTTGCTTCAATGACGTCGCCTGATATTGACTCAACATTGTTTCAATGTTTCCTTGCTATCTGGGTGGTCACTCAATCTCCGGTTGGAGAGCCGTGAGCTTCTCCATGATGTTGTCATTCTTGTGCTCAAAGAGCAAATTCTGAGAACTCGTGACTGCTGTGAGCTTTCCCCAAGATATAATCCAATTTTTTGCTCAGGGGTCTTATTCTGAGTGTTCACAGCAGCCTCAAGCATCTCCAAGATCTTATCCGTGCTGTGCTCAATGAGCCCATTTTGAGAACTTGTGACTTGTCCCATTGTTTCAATCACAGCGGGCAGCCCAGTGGGGGTTTGAACAGCTGATTACGCTTTCTTAATCTTCGATAAGCCAGGGCCAAGCCAGCTCCGATCAGCAAGAACCTTGTTATCATGGTTCCAAACAGGTAGATATCTTTAATCTCTTCAATCGACAGTCCCGCCAGGCACACGACCCTCCAGTTATGCCACCCATCCATCGTGTATCTGGCAGCGAAAGTACCTCCAGGACACTCAGGCTCACCCAATCCCAGGCTTCCGTTGAGAAGAGGGTGTCAATTGCATTCAGGGACCAGTTGATCAAATCCATAATTCCTCTTTTAGGTTTTAGAGAACAGATTGTGAGAGAGTGTTCCAGGGAAAGGGTAAAAATAGACGAGACTAGACAAGGACACAAGAAGCTAAGCAGGGAAGATAAGGGAAGGGAGAGGAGAAAAGTGTGACCGCCTTCGCCAAGAGCCAAAGAGAAAAAGAGAAGCACCCCCAGAGCATGATGCTGCCACCACCATATTTGACAGTGGGGATGGTGTGTTCAGAGTGATGTGCAGTGTTAGTTTTCCCGCCACACATAGCGTTTTGCATTTTGGCCACAAAGTTCCATTTTGGTCTCATCTGACCAGAGCACCTTCTTCCACATGTTTGCTGTGTCCCCCACATGACTTGTGGCAAACGATTGTAAAGGAATTTCTTTTATTTATGTACTAATCACATTATTTTATTGTATAATGCCTTGGTGCCACTGGATTTTAACATGTCTGACACCCATACTGTAAGAAGGAAGTTGGGGGGAAGCAGACCACTCCACAGGAAGAGTCTTTTGTCTCTTTGAGGACTCTGGGAGGTAGCAAGGGAGTGTGAACCTTAAGGTGTGAAACAGCTGTACTGCCTTTTGTTCCTGGAGAAGGTATTTAACTGAGAGCCATGCTAGGCTCAGTGAGACTCTGCTGACCCTGCCCCGTGGTCATGCAGGCTCTCCACGAGCTTGGTTTTCTGTTCTGTGTGTGTTTTGATTAAAGAATGTTAGCTACCGCTCACCGCTCATCTGCAGGCTTTATTTAAGTGGAAAACTTCCACAACAGAATGGCGCTGTGAGCAGGGTGGTCCGTGTGGTCGCTGAACAACGGTTCCGTGGACGGGCTGATCACCCCTGAGGGAAAAGGGTACCTTTGTCCTACCGGCTGTTGAAGCAAAGGAAATGGAGGAGTCACGGAGCAGCGTGTTTCAGCAACCACCGAGACCATCGACTTTGAGGGGACTCCTGCAGATGGGTGAGTGATAGCTAACTTGTAACAAGTCACGAGAGTTTTGTGTCTGGCCGAGGAGGTGAGCGTGTTGCAGCCTTCGGGGAGCCCAAGACGGTGTGTTACGACCCTTCAGGGCAAGAGCTCCGAGGGAGTCTTCGTGTAGAATCACGGAGAGTCTTCGTGTAGAATCACGGAGTGACATCCCTAGCGTCTTCTAAAAGATCCTAACTTCTTCAAAGGAGACTGGGGTGGCGGTGTTCGCCCTTGGTCCGTAGAAGGCAAGGAACCTCACGGGGACGCCTCGTGTAGTAGGAAGAGAATCTAGATTCCAGGGGCAGTCAGCGGAGCTGGATTAGCGGCTCGAGAGGCGACTGCGGCAGACGTTCCACCAGGCGGCCAGGGACAAAACTCAATGTGTGACTGTATGTTAAGAACTGTGGGTAAAAGTATGTTGTGAGATGAAAGAGAATGGTTGTGTGGGAAAAGTTGTTGTGTGTGTAAAAAAACAGAGAAAAATGGGGTTCAAAATGTTGAAAATAGGGAACAAAAACAAGAAAAAAAAAAAAAGAGAGAGGAGTGTAGAAATGTGCGCAAAAGTTGTTTCCAACTAGCGGGAGACGGTGGTACTGCAGGCCACCAGCTCCCCTAGGCTGGACACACACACAAAATTAGCAGAATTGTTGATAAAAATAAACAAAAATAGGAAGAGAGTTTGGTGTTTTTCAATGTAGAACAACTACAATCTCTGGGTTTTTAAGAAAGGGGACTTCAGAGCCAGAGAGGGGAGATGTGTTGTTTTAAGCAATGAGAACAATGATCAAAATGTCTCAGTGTGTCACTTGCAGGTGAAGAGCAGACCCAGATCAATTTTCCACGTGCAGCAGTCGGAAGAAATTATAGGTTAACATCATTAGAAACACTCAAGCCAAGTTTTGGTTGAATGGTTTTACAGCTTAACTTCCATGTGTTTGTCACCCTGAGAACACAAGCTCCAAGAATCTCTCCCTGAAGACAAGAAATGCAGTTCCAGAACAACGAGATGGATATCAAGAGCTCAGAGCAGTATCCTGGGCAGTGAAGAAAAGGTCCAGCAGCAGCAGCAGCTGTGTAAGACAGCGACAGCAAGCAGAAAAATGGCCTCATCATGACTGGATGGGAGATGTGCATTTCCAACAAGCTGCAACTTCACTGTGTGTGAATGGACTTTTGAAAAGACTGCCTAAGTTGGACATTTGCCACTTTTGGAGCAAAATGGCAAGATGAGACAGTAGAAAACACAGGACAACTGACTCTCACTGGACTGCTGCAAGGGGGAGAGATGAGATGAGACCACAGTGGAAGGAGCAGGGGAGAACATGGCTGTTTTAGTGTGGGAAATGAAATTTGGGTTTAGGAAACTGGGAAGGAAAACGACTGCCTTGCGTGGAGAATTGAAAAGTGTCTGGAGCACCGCAAAGAGGAGAGGTACACAAAAATTACACAAACGGAAAAATGCATTAATCCTACTAACACATACACACATGCAATGAAGCTCATGAAGACCAAATAGCATTTTAAGCAGGCGTTTCTGTTACCATCATCTTGTCCGGTTCACTTAGTGGGTTAAGAAGTGATACATAGACTAGTGAATTAGTATTATTTTGGGGGAAGGATGATTGAATTATTGCAGGGGTGAACAGAATGCTGCATGGGGGTCAGATGAGTGGAGACTAATAGATTATTGAGTTTCTTGTTTCTGATGTGTGGGGGAGGTCTTATCATGGCACACATCTGGTTACATGGGGGAAAACAAAACTCATTATCTAATAGAATATTGCTGTGTGAGGTGTGTGACTGGTGGATGAAAGTTTTGGGGATTTTGCATTTTCCTTTGGTACCACTTTGAAACTGCCAGTTAGTTTTGTTTTGATCTATCATTCTAAGAGAGCATGCTTAGACAACTTCTAAAAAGAGGCCTTCATATTTTTTGATTTTTAACAGTGCACTGAGATTTTTGTTTGGCAATTTTCTCTTTTGAAGCAGGCCTGCAAGATCGGGATCGAAAGCGCTACACAACATGTTGAACAATCGCAAGTGAGTTTCTCCAAAAATTAAAATGGGCTCGGGAGAAAGCCACTTATTTGGGACAATCTGAAAACAAGTCCCTGCCAAACAGGATTCGGCGAGGTAATCCAGTCTGAATTCTTTTTTTCTTTTTTGAAATGACGTCATTGCTGGCAGTAGAAACTTATTGCGTCACGAGGTTCTACTGTCAGCAAATAAAAAATGGGGACTGACTGGACTGACAAAAGCTTTGGCTGACTTGACACCAGTATGCAAGATTGCACCTCCACCTAGACAGTGACAAAAGGGTGGATGTGTGTATGTTTCTTTTTACAGGAGCAGAAAGGTGACAGCAACAGGTTGCATGGGCTTTTGGGCCGTGCTGATTTAACCTTTTAATTGCCACTTTCTGTGTCTTTGTGAATTTACCAGGGGTGTGTTATTCATGACCTTGTATTGTTTACAGTGCAGAGGTCACTGTGAGAATGTGTGCATACAGATGCGCTGCGCTAACATCTATTTTTTCCACAGCAGAGGGTTAATCATATGATCCAATCACATGATTTACAGCAGGACACACCGCTGGCTAATGTTTTACCTTTTTCTTACAACAGGGCCTGGAGTGAAACTACTTCAGGGGAGAATCCCTGGGAATTTTTAAGAGACAATGCACAACTTTATTGTGCATGTCTAATTGTGTTAAACTAACATTTGGCAAAAGAGGGTTTTCCGGGGAAGTTTTCATTTTTAAATTGCAGAGACCGTGACATGAGAGATATGGAAGAAGAGACTGAAGTGCAGATGCAGACCATGACTGGGAGAGAAGGCTTCAAGAGGACCAGTGAGAAGCAGGGACCATCTGCAGGACAACTGACAAACGACAGTGGGCTGCACCACTGGGCTTCCAAAGGATTGTCACGAGGAGATTTTGAACAGCAAAAATCTTAAATTAAAATGAAAGAGTTTCGCTGTTGACGTTGAGGAAGACAACTAAGGTGTACGACGTGCTCTGCCTTAAATCTACAGCCGCGTTGGAACAGAAATCAAGGGATGAAGAGAGCGTGCCAAGCTCCAAAGTTGACAGCACAGAGGGAGATCAGTGTTGGAATTATGACTCTGTAAATGGCACAGAGACCAGGAGCCATGGCCATATAACCACCTAATGCTGTTTCACTTTGCCATGCAAAGTACTTTGACACTCTGGAGAAGACCTTTCCTCTGTATCATTGTTGTTGCCATTTGCATGTGAGAGCTTAGATTGTGGGGAGGATTAAAGATGAACAAAGGGTGGTGGGAGAAAAGTGAAGTGAGGATACACAGTGTGAAACTCCTTTAAGTGTACAATAATGTTGATGTGATATACAGAATGTCGGGAAAGAAATTCTGGTATTAATGTGATTCTTGATTTAAGAATCAAAGGGTGGGATTGTAAAGGAATTTCTTTTATTTATGTACTAATCACATTATTTTATTGTATAATGCCTTGGTGCCACTGGATTTTAACATGTCTGACACCCATACTGTAAGAAGGAAGTTGGGGGGAAGCAGACCACTCCACAGGAAGAGTCTTTTGTCTCTTTGAGGACTCTGGGAGGTAGCAAGGGAGTGTGAACCTTAAGGTGTGAAACAGCTGTACTGCCTTTTGTTCCTGGAGAAGGTATTTAACTGAGAGCCATGCTAGGCTCAGTGAGACTCTGCTGACCCTGCCCCGTGGTCATGCAGGCTCTCCACGAGCTTGGTTTTCTGTTCTGTGTGTGTTTTGATTAAAGAATGTTAGCTTACCGCTCATCTGCAGGCTTTATTTAATGGAAAACTTCCACAACACTGCAAACGGGACTTCTTATGGTTTTCTGTTAACAATGGCTTTCTTCTTGCCACTCTTCCATAAAGGCCAACTTTGTGCAGTGTACGACTAATAGTTGTCCTATGGACAGATTCCCCCACCTGAGCTGTAGATCTCTGCAGCTCGTCCAGAGTCACCACGGGCCTCTTGGCTGCATTTCTGATCAGCGCTCTCCTTGTTCGGCCTGTGAGTTTAGGTGGACGGCCTTGTCTTGGTAGGTTTACAGTTGTGCCATACTCCTTCCATTTCTGAATGATCGCTTGAACAGTGCTGGGATGTTCAAGGCTTGGGAAATCTTTTTGTAGCCTAAGCCTGCTTTAAATTTTTTAATAACTTTATCCCTGACCTGTCTGGTGTGTTCTTTGGACTTCATGGTGTTGTTGCTCCCAATATTCTCTGAGGCCGTCACAGAGCAGCTGTATTTGTACTGACATTAGATTACACCAAGGGCGTAGATTTGGTTTTGGCGTTGGTGGGGACGGATGATTCAACCACCAAACCCTGCCGTGTTTCTTTTTTTTTCCTTTTTGTCTTTGCTTCTTGATAAAAAAGGAGAAATATACTTGCCTACATATGCTATTCTACATCCTTTTAAACCATTTAAGATCACAGTTGATAGTTTTATATGTGAATTATTTAATGTTAAATTACTATTAAACAAATGACTAAGTATTTTAGACTTTAGTTTACTTCAGCCATATTCCATATAAATCAGGTATCATACAAAAATAAAAACAGTCATGACAATTAAAGAATATGACATTAAGGACTTAACAACATTACTTCAGTTATAGTACACCAACATCTCTGATACATTAGCACTAAGGGAACACTGAATGACCTGGTGGTTTTTGTCCATAAAACTACTCATCTAAGATGACCACAAAGTAAAAGATCTCTCAGCAAATACAATACATGTACATACAAAAAACCTGGATTTTACAGTGTTGGATAAAATAAGTTAAATGTCAACGTTATTATTGTCCAGCCGGAAACAGGCCGGGGGTGTCCAAATTCAGAGGCTGCGTCCACCTGAGGACCCGGCCTTTGCGGTCTAAGTGGGTCAGGTCCTCTGAAAGCTGGGTAGGCCGGAAATGAGCGACTGTGAAATTGGACGGTCTAGCCTTCAGAATTACGTCACCTCTGCCGTCTGCTCCTTGCTGTCTAAAATATAACCGGACTCTGGCGTAGATTCTCGACCATCTCACACTTCTGTTTAATCAGTTTTCTGTTTGACATTTATTCAGCTGTGTGAAAAACTCCAGAGGAACCCTCCCGAGGGATTAATAAAGTTTTATTTAATCTAATCTAATAACTTTAATCTCAGCCAAACCAAGTATATTTTGCGACCCAGAAAGAGAAATAAGAGTAATATTAAAACTAAGTAGCTGCAGTAGTAGTAGCCATTGTTGGAAACTGGAATTGGCTGGGCCAATCTGGGATATGGTTTTTCAATTTTGTTGTCCGGGTGGAAATTCGGGAGAATGGTGGCTCCGGGAGATTTTTGGGAGGGGCACTGAAATTCCAGATTCTTACGGAAAAATCGGAAGGGTTGGCATGTATGGTCTAGCATAGCCTGTAACGTTATTATGATGGACAGATTTTATGAGTGAACTTGACTTTAAGTGACTTACAGGTTTCTTTGAAAAATATTTTTTTATATCCAGGTTCTTCGTTTTTGCTGCTATCCTCCTCTCTTCCTTGCTGGTCCTAGCAGCACAGGCTTGCCGCTGCTAAAACTAAACAGAGCTCCCTGAAAGGCACAGCCAATCACATTGGCCATATTTGTTACATGAGGTAGGACTCCAGTAGAGAACGTAATTTAACTCTTTCTGCACTGCTGGGTGAATGAGACGTTGACAGATCGTTTTTTTCTTTCTATCGGGTTTGTTTTTCTTTACTTGAAGAGATCAAATTATTGGTGGGGACAATTCAATAATCACTGGATATTGTCATTAGCACTCATCAGGCAATGTCTATAGGCAACTGACTGCACTTAGACCAAAGGGGGCTGAATAATTACGCACACCCCACTCTGCAGTTATTTATTTGTAAAAAATGTTTGGAATCATGTATGATTTTGGTTCCACTTCTCACGTGTACACCACTTTGTATTGGTCTTTCACATGGAATTCCAATAAAATTGATTCATGTTTGTGGCTGTAATGTGACAAAATGTGGAAAAGTTCAAGGGGGCCGAATACTTTTGAAAGCCACTGCAAGTTGGGTTATTGTGACCAAATATTGGTTCAAAAGTCATCACTCAGAAGTTGGGTTGGTAAAGTGCCGGGTTCTTCAATTCACTCCACAGCTTGACTAATTCAGTTGGGGTCATAGGTTGGGCAGCTTTGATCAGATATTGGGTCAAACTTTTACCCGATTGTTTGGATTGAAGATAAGCCTCAGAAGAAGCCACATTATTCTTCACAAACTGCCATTTTCAACTAGACTGTGACCAGATCAGACATCACTTGACTTCTCCACTACTATGAAATAAAACGTGGTAAGTAAAAAGTGAATTCTAAGAGTTTGAAAATCATGGAGTTATTTTTGATATGCAATTGCAATGCAATTTATTTGTTTATTCTAGAACTTTACCTACTCATTAAAGGTCTTTTGACAGATAACACCAGCTATCTTGTGATGAAGAAAGTTATTTTTACTTAAAATGCTTGATATCATCTGTTACAATCATTATTTGAAATGAAGGTGAGGTTGCTCTGTTTGACAAACTGTTTAGAAATTACCGTATATAGAACAAAGAAAGTATGAGATGGGTTCTGAGTTTCGATCCAATTTTTTATTAACCTCAACTGTAAACACTGGTCAATATAACCCAATTTTTTGGATAGTAGTCCTAACCTAGTGTGCTGGGTCAAACCAATAACCCAACCCTGTTAAGTTGAAACAACCCAGCGTTGGCTCGGTCCATATTTAACCCAGCACTGGGTTACAAATTGGGTTATTTTTAACCCAGCATTTTTTACGGTAGCCATTGGGGAACAGAAGGACTTTCTTTGTTTGAGCTATTTAAAAAATTATTTTAGCAACGCAATCAAACAAAGTTTTAGTCTAGTCTAGTCAAAGTTTTGGGAGTATGTAAAAACATTTATGGTAGCTTAGGTTGGAACTAGAGATGGCACGATACCACTTTTTTATGTCCGATACCGATATCATAAATTTGGATATCTGCCGGTACTGATATGAATCCGATATAGTTTGCTTTTTAATCAATAAAACTGTTTTTTAATATCTTGCTGCATTTTGTATAAGTTCATACTCAAGTTTAAATAAACAACAACACTAAAGCTATTCTGTTATACCTGTATGTAAAAAGTACACTGCACCCAAAATATTTCATAGTTCAGCAACACTGATCAATCTAATAAACTTAAACCTACTCCATCCTTCCTATTCGGGTATTTTAAAGAGTACTTAGCAGAAATATTAAGCAACCTAACTAATAGGGTTGCAAACTCCCAGCAAAAAAAAAAAATAGGGAACCACCCCCCACCCTCCACCTCATGATGCTTAAATCGACGTAATCAACTTTAATTTGATGCAGTGTGGAAAAAAAATGCACAGAAATAAATTTTTTTTCAAGAATAATTAAATAGATTCAACATCTTTCTTCTACAGAATTGCAGAATTCACAGATGGTATCTTCCCAAAGGAAAAAGTAGTATAGCTTACTAGGGTATATTAGACTTAACAGTTACTATATACAGTAATGGACTTCTATATATTTTAAATAAGATTAAAATTTTGGGTGTAAGGTTCAGAAAATTATTTACTAAAAGCTAGATATTTTAAATGAGAATAAGAAAGAAAAGTATGTCTTTGTGTCCCCTTTTCCCTGGTAATGCCCTATCGGCCCCCCTGGCTAAACTTTGCTAGATCCGCCCCTGCACAGTTACCAGCCGTCAGCTACGTAGAAAAAGATCCTGGTCTAGAAAGTAATATTAAATAAATTCTAACAACAGCGTGTCAAGCTTAAACGTGCTGCTGTTGTTCAGCCGCTGGTTTCCTATTTCTGGTGCAAAGTGGGCCAAAAACAAAGAAGAGAGACGACTCAAGACAGAAAAGTCGATCAGCTGATCGTTAAGCAGTTTCATGATTGAAGTAGCAGCAGGAGAGGGAGAGAGAGAGAAGAGGCAGTCGCTCCATATATTGGTTGTTAAGCTTAACGTGGGAATGCTTTACAAACATTCAGAGATGAACTTACACACTTGCTTTACTTCTCTCTGGGATAACTTCCTCGGAGATGAAATGCCGGTTTGGTAGCGAGGCTACAAATACACACAGCCGTTCTATCACGTGATGCATACTGCTACGACGTACTACGGTTATGAGCAGAGTTACGCCATGTCGCAAGTTTTGTGAGGTGCTTTTTTGATATTTAATGGATCGGATTACATTTTTTATTTCTCTCCGATATCCGATCCAGTAATTTACGTCAGTATCGGACCGACACCGATACGTAATATCGGATCGGTCCATCTCTAATTGGAACACAACCCAACTCCCTCTGTGTCCTTCAGACAGGCAGACAAACATATTATACTTCTCTGAGCTTCAAATTTCAAGAATTACAAGCAAGCTACATTTTATATTATAGTGAATATTTACAGAAACAACAAATAAAAACTAGAAAGCGAAAATTTCATAAAAAATTTTAAGTGTGCCTATGCCGCTGCTAATCAGTGTAGTTTGCCATTCATATGGCTACAGAGAGCAAAACTCAGCAGAGCAGCCATTCTCCACCATGAACTATGGTAAAAACAAACACCGCTCACGCTTCACAGATGACAGCTTACAGTTTTGTGTAAAGATGAGGTGACTTCGTACAGCCGCGATTTGCAGACGCTGTGCACACAGGTTCATGAGCAGACGTCCCATTGTACCACGGCAGACCCGACAATGTTTGCATGAACACGCTTTGAAGCATTACGTTATGGACCACTTTTCACACATGGTTGGTGTACCCACACAGCCAGCTGTAGCTTTTCAACTCACAGCCCGACACACACCCAAAAAACAGCCGAGAGAGCACAGACTTTACGCCTGTGGGTCCACCTCCCCTGCAGCGGCACTGCAGACCAGGCCCCGCTACACACATCAAACACGTAAAACAAATATTTATGCACTTTTGCATTCACTTTTTGTTTTTTGTTATTTTTACACAGTGTTCTGAATGATTAACAATGGTCTACAGCCAATCTTGTGTATTGTTATACAAACTTTGGTTGTAAGATTCAGAAAACTATTTAATAAAAGCTAAATATTTTATATGAGAGTAAGAAAGAAAAGTATATCTTTGTGTCCCCCTTTCCCTGTTAATGCCCTACCTGGCCCCCTGGCAAAAGCTTTGCTAGATCCGCCTCTGCACAGTTACCAACTGTCAGCTACACAAAAAGGAGCTTGTGCCTCATGGCATAGGCACACTTAATAAAAAGAAGAAGAAATCCGAGGAATAGTAATAAGTGTGCCTCTTGGCATAGGCACACTTAATAATACATATACTTAAATTGTACTTATTTTAAATATTTGTGATTTAAATAACTGTAAAACATGTAGACCCATCAACAGAGGCTGTATCCCAATTCAGGGTCTGCAGCCTTAAAGTACGCAGCCTCAACGGTGCTCAAGGGCCGCGTAGTCAAAGACCGCTAAGGCCGGAAGTGCGAGGCTTGTGATATGGGACGGTCTAGCCTCCGTCGCGTTGCCGAGGTTGCCTAGCAACCATGATAGCTGGAAACGTGTGGTTGACAGAAATGAAGGAGAACATATTTTGTTCATTTGTTTGTTTCTACATGAGCTCTGTGTGACTTAATAAGTATCTGAGGCTGAGACCACAGGACTGTAAAACATGATTGTTGGCCTTCATATCTGTATTGAACAGTCATTTTAAGATTAGCTAGTAAATAACAATTAGCTAATGTTGTTCATGAGACTAAAGTCAGTGTAAATATGATATGGCCAATGTTATAGTTATTATATTAATCATTATTAGTTATTACAGTAGTGAGTTTGAAATCACTTTTATTGTCACATCACATATGCAGGTACACTGGTACAGCACATGTGAGTGAAATTCATGTGAGTGAACTCTGTGTCAAATACTGAGCTTCAGTAAATATTCAAGTTGCAGTTGTTTATATTTCCTATCACCTTAAATCTTCACTCAAAGACAAGTGTCTTTGACAGTGTATATATAGGTGTATTATATATAAGAGACAAATGTTGTTCCTTCAGTATGTTGGCATTACTAAATTTGGCTCAGTGCTTACATATATGTGTAAAAAGAAAATGTACGAGCTGTGATAACTGTTGCTCATAGAATGAAGAGTAGACTGATATATTAAATATTCCTTTATTGGGTGAGAAAATCAGACCATGTCATAACTGCTTTAAGTCATACAGAATAGATATCAGAGCCTTAAACAGGCTGACTTCTGCTAAATGGGTCAAACTGGGCAGAAAGTATACAAACACATAACATCCTTATAGAATATGATGTAACACTATAGATCAACTTACCTCAGAATATATAAAGCATATAAACAATTACAGCAATATGATGCAACAAACACAGCAGTACTACTAATCCAAAATACTCAAAGCTTCATAGAACTGAAACAAACATTTATTTTTAGCTCCATTCTGCTGCTGATACATACTTTAGGTTTCTGAATATTAAACTTGTTGCTGCCTTTCATAGTGTGTAACTTGAAGGCCCTGAGTACTTTCTCCCACACTGAAAACACTGGAATGATACAATTATTTGAACATTACCTAATAAGACTGATTCAGGACAGACAATTAGTTATTTTAAACTTTTCTAGCAGTCCTTCACAAACAGGGAACAGTCTGTCTATTCTCTCCATCTGTCAGCTGCTGCTGGCTCTTCCTCCTCCTCTTCCTCACACACTGCTGAGTTTGTCCTGGTGGATCATCAGGGGTGCAAAGCCTCACAGATGATGTGCAGCAGTGGGTCCCTCAGTCTGTCCTCCTCACTCTGGACACTTGCAGTTGTCACACATGGAAATCAAATGTGTGATAAGCTGCAGGATTCAAACACAAGTGTAACTTATAAACACATGTTCATACTTTTATTCCACAATCAGAGAGAAAGAAACAGAGAGAGAGTGCAGGACAGACAGACAGGTGACAGTCTCAGGTGTACACACTGCTACAAAACAGCACAAGAGAAGGAGGATTTAGTGTTTGTGTTGTGTTATTCAGCTTAACGAGTGAACCGTCAGCTCGTTCACATACACGTTAAAGTCCGTTTGGCTACACAACACCGAACAGAGGCAGCAATATAACATAGCTAACATTAACAGTGCAGTGAATCCTGCTTGTGCCGTCATATTCAGGACTGCAAACCGAGCAGCATCACTGACTTTCAGCTTGTTGTGTTTGTGGATATATGACTGACTTTAATAAAATCATCACATTCTCTGTAAGATTAAGGTCAACTACTGAACGGCATATATTTGAAAGGCTTTAAAACCAAGTAAACGCTGAAAGTACAAACATCGCTAATGTCTAGTGATGGGTCCTGCAACACTGACGCATGTATCAAGCTCACCTAGCGAAGCCTGTATCGGTGCGTGCGTCGCTTTAAGAAAAAGTCACGTGATCGATACAGCTACTGTATTGCTCATTGCCAACGCGCCAAACTGTGTTTAAAAAGTACCGCATCCGCATCTGCCAATGGAATGAGTTGCCACAAAAAAACCCACAAAATTACTCTCGCAAAGATTAAAAAATAAAACAAAACACACATCTCTCCATAACAAAATGGAGCCCGAAAGAAAAAGAAATGTTTCTGCTGTGTGGCATCATTTTGATCTTTTAACTGCAAATAAGGTAATAGTTTATCTGTCTTTGTTTCAGTGTAATCTATCAGAATAGGAAAAACAGCAATGTGAGTTGAAGTGTAAATTATTTATTTCATTTTATGCAGGTTAAATGTTGCATCTGTTCTGCGGTGCTTTCTTACACAAACAAAAGCACCTCCTCAATGTTTAGGCATTACAGAGAACCCAAACATGAAAATGAGACAAACACACCGAGAATGAACACAGGTCGGGCTATATTGACACTGAACAGCTTTATCATCATTTTTTTTTTTTTATTAATAATGTGTTTTATTATTTTGAAATCAAGCATCTAGGAAGACTGTTCTGGACCAGGCAGTCCTGAATTTTATTATAAGGGACTGCCAACCCCTTAGTATTGTGGAGAGTGTTGGAGAGAAACATTCCAAGATCAGAGGATCCTTTAACGTACTGGGGGAATAGGAAGACATCTTATCAGAACTTTTTCCACCTGGGTTTACAGTTTTTGTGTACCCCAGCTTCAGCTGTGCCTGTGAGTTTTCCAAAGCTGGGGAAATGGTGTCAAAAAACGCAATAGACTGAATGCAAAAACATTGGATAAACTTATTTTTCTGAATAGAATTTTATAATAAACTCTGAGTCAAATGGGTAATATTACATTCACAATACTTTCATTTTAATTTTCACTTAGTGTCATTCACAATATATTTTATAGATGTCTACAATATTTGAAATGTAAAAGATATAAAATGATTCCATGGAAAGTACCTTACAGTGTACAAGTATGACTAGGTCATTGAATCAGTGTCTGTTGTGAGTCTCAAGTAAGTTGCCTGCAATGATATTTAAGGTCCAGCAGGTGTCAGTATGGAGCAAAACAGCAACACTGTGTCGACACAGTATCGATACAGTTTGGGGAATGTGCTGAAACGCTTCACGAGGCCTCATCTACCCATCACTACTAATGTCACATAACTTTGCCGACATGTGGCCAACAGTAATGTTTTAATGTTCTCCATTATTCAACATTTGCACATAAATAAGTGACATGTTGTTCAGTACTTACTTTTAACACTTTACTCTAGTGATGGGACGTTCTGTATCGAGGCTTCGAAGCGTGTGTCGAGTAATGGAGGGGGCGTTTCCGCGAAGCGCGTATCGAGGCTTGCTTCATTTATGGGAGGAGCTGAAAATGATGACGTCCGAAGCCTCGCTGCCCGGCTGTACCACGTGACTGGTTCATGAAGCGGTTCGAACTTTTCCGCGAGCTATGACAGCGATATAAACCCCTCAGACTTCATTCAAAATTTGGGTGTTTGATGGAGAGTTGCGATTAGTGAGAGTTTGGAGACAGTTTGGAGAAAGTTTGGAGGTTTATGAGAGTGAGGAGAGAAAGTCAGGAGAGGATGGAGCCAGCTAAGAAGAGGAGGATGTCCTCCCCTGTGTGGGAACATTTTGATTTTATTCCTCCCAACAAGGTATGTACATTTCTACAGAAGATGTATTTTCATAATACTGATGGTGCAATACAATTTATGTTAAGCTGTCTTTACTTTTGTACAAGGTGAAGTGTTTGCTATGTGCCAGGGAGCTGGGATATAACAACAACACCTCATCCATGCTTAGGCACTACAGAGCTTTGCATGAGAATAAGGGGAACACCGACTGTGGAGCAAGACCAGGTGAGCCATCAAATGCCATGATAATATAGCATGCAGTAATGTTACTAAATGATATAACAATATTATACAACTGTAATCAATTACGTGTGTGATATTTATATTTGTGCTTTGTTTTTATTGTCTTTCCGCAGGAGAACAATCTCAAATAGATGAAGACCTGGTTAGCATGGTGATTGAAGACCCCCAGCCATTTAGCATTGTGGAGGACAAAGGATTTAAAAGATCTGTTAAATCATTAAATCCTAGCTATGTTCTCCCCACGAAAAAGGTCATAAAAGCAGTGAAAATCTAGTTTTTACAGAATAAAATGTGAACAGGCAGGACTGAGGCACAAAGCCTTAGTGTGTAGCTGTCCATACCTCAACGTTACGAAAGCACAACCACTGTCCACACCCCAACCACACCTCACCTCACAGTAAATGATCATTTCCATTTCAAGCATTTCCAAATAATCATTTTCCATACTGCCAGTATAAATATACACAGTATACTGCCATCACTACAATATACATGTTTTACACACTCCTTTTATTGCTGACATTTACAGGCTGTGTGCAAAATGCCACACGCTTCAAATTCATGCCAACTAATATTTTTACGTCCACTAGATGTCCTACTAGAGCAAATGAAGCTTCATGAAGCTTTGCGCTGGAGTGAACCAATTGGATGAAAAGCTTCAGTGCTTCATGAAGCTTCATCTGCCCATCACTACTTTACTCTTCGGCCGCTCCGCTTCTGCCGTCTGCGGCAAAATTATCCACGCCGACTGCCGCGCTATGAATTGTGGGATATGTTGGGCCACGAAATCTTCTTTCTTACATTTGTATTGGCGGTTGGCAAACAACTGAAAGGTGCATTACCGCCACCAACTGGTATGGAGTATGGTCTGGAACGACGCTCAAAAAACAAAACAAAAAAAACCCCCTCAAATCCTGCCAAACAGGTTCCCCTCTTTTAAAAACTGAAATAAGGCCTGATAACTTTTACTTCCCGATTCCTTTCACACCAAATCAACAAGATCCAGTTTGATTTTTAGGTTACTGAGATTTTGAATCAATTGTCTCCTCTCAACCTGATACCTCTGACACTGCAACATGACATGTTCTACAGTTTCCTCTACCCCACAGTAATCACATTTTCCGGTACTATGTTTCCCTATCATGAATAATGTATTATTCAAGCCAGTATGTCCAAATCTCAGTCTGGATATGATCACCTCCTCCCTCCTAGTCCGTCCTGCGTTTCTCATTCCTCCCACCCTCCTTTGAATTTTATACAACCATCGTCCCTTCCTTTCCTCCTCCCACTGCTTTTGCCATCTTGCTCTCATATCTTGCCTTACCATACTCCTTATCTCTGCTTGGCCAAAACTAACCGCCATGTCAACCACCCCATGTCTTACGGCCTCCTTTGCAACTGTGACTAATGTTCAACTGATCCAGATTAAATTCTGTTGCTTGTCTCCCCACAATCCATCCAAAGCTCTTCGTTTCCCTCCTTTCTTTCTCCCAGCAAGGTTTAAGTACTTCATGCGTTGGGTGATCCTGCCTGTGGCCCTGTAAATTAGCCCAATAATTAAGTATGAGCTGCTCCCTTCTCAGTCCTAATGGCATCTCTCCCATCTCCACCTCTAAAGCTGCTGTTGGAGTTGTTTTAAATGCACCTGTGCAAATTCGTAGTGCCTGATACTGAATATGGTCTAACTTTACCAGAGTTGTCTCTGCTGCTGAGTTATATGCTACACACCCATAATCCAACAGTGATCTGACCAACCCAGTGTATATGGCCCTCAAAGACTTCCTATCCACTCCCCAGTTCCTCCCAACTAAACACCTCATTATATTCAACACTTTTTTACATTTGTCCACCACCTTCTGAATATGTGCAGCCCATGTTAACCTTTCATCAAACCACAATCCAAGAAACTTAAATTTACTCACCCTTTCTAATTCTTGATCATACAACTTAAGCTTGACGTCCTTAACAACTCTCTTCCTTGTAAAAAACATCACCTTGGTTTTATCAACTGAAAATTTAAAACCCCACTTATAAGACCACTCTTCGACTCTTCTAATTGTTCCCTGCAGTTTCTTCACAATATACTCTATATTTTTCCCTCTCTTCCATATTGCTCCATCATCAGCAAAAAGTGAACATCCCACCCCTGCCTCTATATCATTAAACACATCATCTATCATCAAAGAAAATAACAAAGGGCTCACTATGCTCCCTTGAGGTGTACCATTTTCTACCAAAAACCTTTCAGAAAAAACCTTCCCAATCCTCACTTGAATATGTCGCCCCTTTAAAAAATCCATTATCCACCCGTACATCCTCCCCCTAATACCCAATTTACAGAGTTTAATCAGTAGGCCATCTCTCCACAGCATATCATAGGACTTTTCTATATCAAAAAACACCGCAACTACACTCTCACTGTTTGTTTGTGCTTTTCTAACTTCATGTTCCAAACATAAAACTGGATCCATAGTATTCCTCCCTCTTCTAAACCCACTTTGATATTTAGAGATAAATCCTCTAGTTTCCAAATAGTACGTCAATCTTTCAGTTATCATACGGTCCATCACTTTACAAACATGCGATGTTAATGCTATAGGTCTAAAATTTCCTGGATTTGTGACATCCTTTCCAGGTTTCCGTATGGGTACCACCACAGCTTCCTTCCAGCTTTGCGGCAGTTTCCCATCCTCCCAAACTCTATTATATAACTCTAACAAAAGATCTTTAGCTGACTCACTGAGTTGGTTTAACATGGTATAGCATACCTGATCTTTTCCCGGTGCTGATAATTTAGATTTCTGTAGTACTCGATGTAGTTCTGTCTTTGTAAAAAGGATATTTAATGAATCATCTGTATCCCCTACCAGGTCCATTAAGTCTCTATTCTCTGCAATTGTCATGTCTCTTCCTCGTCGCCCTTCCTCACCAACATTGCCTGAACTGTGGACTTTAACAAAAGTTTTTGCCAACACATTTGCTTTTTCCTCATCTGTTACTGCTATGATGTCTCCATCCCTCAGGATTGGATAATCACACTCCCTTTTCACACCATTCATCCTTCTAATCATTGACCAAATGTTCTGTATTCTTGTCTCCCTCCCCACTGAATTACAAAACCCCCTCCAGAAGTCCCTCTTTGCACTTTTAATGGTTCTTTTTACCTTAGCTTGCAATCTTTTATATTCAATGAAATTCTGAAAAACTGTGATTGTTCTTTAAAGTCTTAAATGCCCTATTTTGATATTTAATCACTTTATCACACTCCTGTGTCCACCATGGTACAATCTTCTTCTCCCCTCTACCGTCTTTCCTCTTCATCACCCTGCTGGCCGCCTCTAAAACTGCCTTACAAATAAAATAATTTAACTCATCCAACCCCACATTCATATCAATCTTTTGCATTTCTTGATCACTAACTAATCTAAATGTATCCCAATCAGCATCCCTAAAACACCACTGCTTCACCCCCCTTACGTCTCGTTTTGCTATACTGAACTCAATCATCGTCATTATAGGATAATGGTCACTGCCTACAGTTTCTCTTTCAGTACCTGCCATGAACAAATACCTGCCAGCGAGTCTGACACCAATGTAAGGTCAATTGCTGATTCTGCACCTGTTCTAACATCCACTCTCGTGCCACTTCCATCATTCAAACACACAAAAGTCTTCATCTCCATCAATTCCTCAATCACTGCACCATTCCGATCATTACCATTACCCCACAATGTGCTGTGTGCATTAAAATCGCCACACCAAATTACTTTTCCCTTTAAATATGTGTCAAGTTCATCCACCGATATATATCAGTTTATTAGCTGGATTGTAGTAATTAATCACTCTGAAACTTCCAGTCCCTCCCCAGACTTCAAGTATAATATATTCTAACTGTGTTCCCAAAGCTACAACTCTATATTGAATCCCTTGTGCCACAAATATTGCACACCCTCCTCCATTACCCTCCTTTCTATCTCTGCGAACACTACTATAACCTTTAATAACAAAATCTAAAGTAGGTTTGAGCCATGTCTCCTGAATACAGATTATGTCTGGTTTCTTTTTGCATTGTTTGACGAATCCGTTAAATTCTTGTCCATTTGCCATCAGACTTCTGGCGTTCCACTGTAAAATTATCATATTACACTCTCCTCTGGTCCTCCTGCCTTCCCCTCCCCTCCAAGTCTTTTATTGACAGTTTCCCAAGATATATCTTTAATGCCAAAAAACCTCTCTGCTCCTTTCACAACTATTTTAATTTTCTCTGTTTTGTGTTTCATCTGATCTGTACAATTTATGACATAGGCAATAAACAAAATCATCTTCTCCACTGTCAGTCCTGTACGAACTCCCTGTAGATGTATTACTTCTGACGTTGATGGTCGAAACTTTTCTGTCCCGTCCTTTGCCTTTTGTACCCTTTTGACAGCCTCAGCGTAACTTAAGTTGTGAGCTACTTTGACTTGCTCAACCTCCACAGCCTTCTTCCTTACTTCACACCCCCCATAACTCACCCTGTGCTGTCCCCCATAGTTACTGTACACTATCCCCACATTCGTCATATCGGTGTTCCCCTCCACACTTGGGGCACCTCTGTTTCCCTTTGCAAACTGCAGCGATGTGTCCGTATCTCTGGCATTTATAGCACCTGAGGGGTGGTGGCACATATGGCCTAACAGGAAAGCTCATGCAACCTATTTTAACTCTGTCCGGCAGGACTGCCTCCTGGAATTCCAATCGAACCGACAGGCTACTCACCCTCTCCCCATTAATCGTTTTTAGCAGTCTTTGTACTTTGCTGACCTCACCACCATTAATACATCGCTTGAGTTTCTCCAGGTCCTCTTCTACAGGGATACCCGTAATCACCCCCCCCGTGTCACTTTGTTGTCTCTTAAGATCCTTTTGTCTCCTACAGTCTTCCTACAAATACTTTCAGCATTCAACACTTTATTTTTTTGTTCTTCTGTCTTAACCACTATCAGCAAGTTCCCATCTCTGAGAATTTTAGCCAGCTGAACATCTCCAAACTTCTTTTGCAATTCTCTAGACAACGCTATTGGGTTTAGTTGCACATCCTCATCTTCCTTCCTGAACTTTAGAATTATTTTGAATTCCTCCCTCATCGTTTTCCTCCGGACAACTCTGGAACCCTCCTCCGAACTGTTCTCCTCCAAGCTCCGTTTACTAGGGCGTGCTTTATGTTTGTTAGCGTATTTGCGCTCTCGTACTCGTGATACGTCATCAGTCGGAGACCAAGTACTGTTCCAATTGGCAATGCGCATCAAGCCGAGAACGCGAAAAAGTCCCGGATGTGTTCTCGCTCCGCCCGTTTTATCGAGCATGCATCGGTGTGGACTTGTGTGGACTTGGTACAGCTAAATATCCCAGAATGCATTTCGTCCAAAACTCAAACGCGGCAATGGCGGACGAAAGGGGCTAAAACTTTAAATATTACTCTTTCTGGGTCACAAAATAAACTTTTAAGTTATTTTCAAGCGAGAATGTAGCTGTGTAAACTTCAAATATCTGCTCGATTTATCAAGATATCATATATTTCCAAACGCAGCGCTCCGACGCGTTTTCAGAGACGTCTGTGACCCGCCAGCTGCATAGCAGACAGCGAGGTCGAGGGGATTATTAGAGCCGGCGAGAACAGCGGACTCCCGGCACATCGTTTTCAACCCCCGCCCGCGGTCTTTTCTCTACTCAGGTTAAAGAAACCCCAGCAGCTGTCTATCGTATTGAGTGTCCACTAAAATAAAAATAAAAGCGTTCTAACATCTCACCTGCTTGTTTTTATTAAGGTATGTACATGTACACTATTTTTATTAATAGAGATTTCACTACTGAGGTTAAAAATGATATATAAGTCACGTAGATCACTTCTAAATGTTAATGTTTGGTTTATTTCAGTGTTTTATTTGTTCCTGAGTAAACCGGTTTGGCTGTGATTAAAGTTAAGCTTCATAACATGTTACTCACAGTTAAATTAAGAGGGGACGGCAGTAAAAACTCCGGACCTGTGACATCATCAAGTACGCAGGTGTTCCAATTGTACAAATCGCGAGTCCGTGCTCGCGTTCTCGGCAAGTCCGTACTCCCGTGCGTTCTTGGCCAGTACGTACTCGCCGAGAACGCGAGTACGTACTCACGTACTTGAGAATTGAGAAACGGCCCTAGTCTGTGTCCCAAATAAACTCGCCTCCTCTGTCCTGCTTCTCCCTCTTCCTGATCTTCTCCCGCCAGCAAACGGGGTCCAGTCACCAAAATCCATATCATCATCCTCACCCACCTGAGACGCCATTCCAGCCAGTCACATACCAGTTTATGCCCAACTGCCAAAGTCCGTGATCCAAATCCGTAGTCCAAAGTCCAAAAACTAAACGATTCACTTAAACCGTATGGAATGTACGCTTCTAGCTTGTCGACCGACCGCCATCCGCCTTGTGCATTCACACTCATCGGAACCTCGCCTCCACCCTCCAGTTACCCCCGAGCTGTTGAGCTACCTGGGCCACGAAGTCTACACCGCCAAGTCCTTAAAATTCAGGGAAATGAAGGACGCATTTGAGGGCCACATTTCGAGCAGCCTTTGAATCGGGACAGCCTTCGGCACGTCGCTGTGACGTAATCGGCCTTAAAATGCGGCCTTTAAGGCTGCAGACCCTGAATAGGGCTTTGGAGCGTGATGTCACTGGAGGTGGGCCACGCCCCCTTCCGCCATGACAGTAGGCTAGACACAGGATACAGCTTCAGCTATGGTTCGTACGTGTTGTGTTATCAGTTGCAGCGTTTGATCACACGATCGTGAAGGCAAGAAGCTGGATAATGGGCTCTCTTTTCATCGTTTTTCAACCTGGAGGCAACGTGAGGGATCCCATGTACCAATATTACTAAACAAAGACGTCAGGCTTGCATTGCAGCAGTGAGAGGAGCGGATCGAGTTCTGTGCAATCCTCAGCTTTTTGTTGGTTGGGTCTCTGCATCTTCTTTCCGGTGAGTTCTAAATTAATTCATATCACTATTAAAATGCTTTTAGTGTTATTTTCAATGTGCTGAGGTCATAGATAATGAGATAAAACATCCTAATGTGTGATGCTGCAGAACCACGTCATGTCATCATGTCGATTGAGTAGCTTATGATTTAGCATTATTGCAGGCAAACCAGCATATGAAATGGATGTAACAAATCCCGACTGGGCACCAACACTGCTCATGGGCCTCTAAAACATACTAAATTGCTCTCATTGTACACTAATCCGCACATAACTTCCAGATGAATCACACACCTGTCATGTGCACTAATTTTATCTTACAGGCTTTTATGCAGCTGCAGAGTCTGAAGGTGTGCCCGTGCAGAAGTAATCGATGAAGATCTGACAGAAGAACAACAACAAAATTACAATGTCATAGCTGTGGACAGCAGTTGTGTTGGACAAGTGGAGGTTGAGGTACCACCTGTAAATGTGGACAGTGGTGATCGGACAGACAGCATCACAGAAGCTAAAGGGCAGACGAAGCATTGTGTGTGCAATGAACAGGGCAGAGCAGAAATAAACACAACACTGCTTGATAAGATTGTTAAGGTTTGCTGTGTTTTGGTGAATATGTGCCCCAGTGTGGTTGTCAAACCAGCGCCAAATGAAACTTGCTCTTGTTGAGTATTCATAAAGCTGTTGTGTTGCATGTGTAGTTCATTGTAAATAATTGTACTTTGTGTGAAGTAGTTTCAATAAAACAGAAAAGAATAGTATACATGGTTTTTTTTTTTATTCTTGATCTTATCACATGTACTTAGCAAGTACATAAAAATGAAATGCAAACTATTTACATGGCAACACACAGCTGGCATCAATCTTGAACCACAAAATGAAACATTACAGGCTATTTAGAGCAGCACATTGTTTGGAGAAGTATTTCCCAACAAGTTCAGGAAGACACACTTTAAGAAAGAAGTCTTGTGCTTGCTTTAAACGTGATTCCCAGAAATCCACATCAGGGAAGATGCGTATGACAGAAGGTCTCTCTGTGTCCACACAACGAGGTCACAGTGCAGTTTCATTCAGTCGTTGTGAGTGCAGTACCTGAAACACACAAAAACCACTTTTAATAAAAGGTCTGTAATGAACCAAGGCTAATATAGATGGGTTGGCTGTACGTGCAAATCAAAAACTGTAACAAGGAAGTTGTTTAGAAAGTTATCATGTTCAAACCGACTTACCTTTGTCTTAACGACAACGTACAGTTGTCGCATGGCGTGAAGGCATAAAGATGGACAAATCTTGCACCCAGCCGTTCGTGAATTGGATGTGGGCCTCCAGGGTAGGTCGTCTGGGTTTCCACTCCGCTTCCTTATTTCATACGGGTCCACATTACCGATGCACGCAATTTTTTGAAAGTACCGTCTCTTGGCGTCTGGGCTCAATCGGTCGCGATACAGCCCTTTGTCTGTGGAGTCAGCGCATACACAGCAAACCAGTTTAAGAATTATGCTTATTATTATTAATAAGAACCTTCAGACTCTGCAGCTGCATAATAAAAGCCTGTAAGATAAAATTAGTGCACATGACAGGTGTGTGATTCATCTGGAAGTTATGTGCGGATTAGTGTACAATGAGAGCAATTTAGTATGTTTTTAGAGGCCCATGAGCAGTGTTGGTGCCCAGTCGGGATTTGTTACATCCATTTCATATACTGGTTTGCCTGCAATAATGCTAAATCATAAGCTACTCAGTCGACATGATGACATGACGTGGTTCTGCAGCATCACACATTAGCATGTTTTATCTCATTATCTATGACCTCAGCACATTGAAAATAACACTAAAAGCATTTTAATAGTGATATGAATTAATTTAGAACTCACCGGAAAGAAGATGCGGAGAACAAACCAACAAAAAGCTGGGGATTGCACAGAACTCGATCCGCTCGTCTCACCGCTGCAATGCAAGCCTGACGTCTTTGTTTAGTAATATCGGTACATGGGATCCCTCACGTTGCCTCCAGGATGGAAAACGATGAAAAGAGAGCCCATTATCCAGCTTCTTGCCTTCACGATCGTGTGATCAAACGTTGCAACTGATAACACAACACGTACGAACCATAGCTGAAGCTGAATCCTGTGTCTAGCCTACTGTCATGGCGGAAAGGGGGCGTGGCCCACCTCCAGTGACGTCAACTCCAAAGCCCTATTGGGATACAGCCAGAGTGTGAATACACAAGCACTTGTGAGCTAGGATTGGGGGCGGGGCTGAAAAAAAAGACTTGCTAAAAAAAAAAACAGCTGCAAAAGTCTCAACACTGGTACAAGGCTGCCCCCTGGTGTAACGGCTTTCATTAGATAATCAAGATGACTAAGTATTTGTTGCTTTGGCTACTTCTAATTTAGTATATTTACCATACAATTTATTTTAATTTTTTTGTAATTTATTACAGTTTTTGTAATATTAATCCATCACTTTAGATATTATTATTATTAAAAATGGGTACTTTTGCTTTGTGTGTGAATTTAAATACCTTAGGTCAAGCATCCAAAGCTTTGGACATGTGTGGAGGAGGAATAGTGGATATGATGAAAAGAAAATGTTGAGAATGGCGCTGCCAGGCAGGAGGAAAAGAAAACGATCAGAGAAAAGGTTCATGGACGTAGTGTCCACGCTCATGACCCTGGTTTGGATAAGTGAAAAATACTAGGTGCAGGAGGTGGCTTTGTTTATCGCAGTTCATCGTTGACATGATCAGTAGGCACAGGGCTTCACCAAAAACTATACAATTTCTAACAAAATATTTGGATTTCCCTTTGCACAGCCACCTTGGTCCTGTCTTTTTATTTAATTTCTTTCTTTAGCTCATATTGTGCTAATATTATTGTTTTGGTTAGTTCTCTCTTTTCAACATTATTTTTTATTCGGCTTTTCTTCGATGTCTATTTTTAGTGTGTGTGTGTGTGTGTGTTGTTGGGATTTAGAGATTCTTTTATTGCTACCATATAATCTGTCTTATGATAAATGCATTAATAACATGTTCTACAGTATTATTTTATCAGTAATATTTCTTACAGGGTTCATATTGCATTGAATATATTTGTCATCACATTGACCTTTCTATTTACAGGTGTAGTTATGATCATTTTATACACATTGCATATCTGTGCTTGTTTAGAGTTGATGTTCTATCCAAGAGGGTTTTAAGCTTCACTGGTGAGAGTGTCCAGGTGATACATGTTGAGGGAAGATGAGAACATAGCAGATTAATTGCATGCATGCTTACAATACACATATTAATCTAGTAGCAGGCCTGAGCGAAGGCCCAAGTGTCTTCTGCTTCTTATTTGAGACCTGCGCCAATTCAGTCTACTTAGTGATTGAGGACGAGGGTCAATTATTAGCCCTTAGAGGCCCTGAAGCTTGAAGTTATTACCTTAAAAGGAAGGTGTTATCAAAAAGAGAAGTTATATGTCTGTTTATAGTTATTAGAGATGTACAAGATGTACCCTTGTCTGTTAACAATGACTGTACACAATGTATTTTTGACCTGTATTGACGTGTATGTGGGGGTGTGATCCTCTATGCTATAAAACCAGAACCCAGTGTATTTTTGTCAGAGCAAATAAGCCATATGCTGATGATTGTTCTCCGTTGTCAATAAACTCATCGTTTGATTGCACTTTTCTGGAGCCTCCGTCGTTTGTTGTCTGGTCTGCAGTTGATTGATCTCGCTTCAGTGTGTGTGTGTGTGTGTGTGTGTGTGTGTGTGGAGGGGGGTCATAGAAACGTTGTCTTTCAGAGCTCGTGCTTTTATTTTGAAGGCTCGTCTTTCAAACCGGAACAGACAGCAGAGGAAGTTTCCGCACATCAAAGCAACAGGAAAGCAAAGCCATAACGAAAGGTAGGAAACAAAAGGCATAAACAAACTGAGCTTCATTCTTTTACTCATAGTCGGTGTTTGTCGGTCTGTTACAGCCTTTAGACTCACTATGAAAAATGTGTTCCGCGTCTGTTTTGTTGTTAAACGTAAGGCTAACTTTATCAGTGCCACTGATAACTTGGCTCAGGAGTTTGGCGTTTGAGGTCCTTTGTAAACATGATAAAGATCAGTAAAGTCAAATGAAACCTGACTAATAAACTATGATTGGGTTAAAAATAAGGTATCACCCCTGTTGGAGTTTTTAAAAAGTTTTTAGGTCTTCTCCGGAGGGCCACGTTCAAATTGATTTTCTAAGTAAAGGGTCAAGCACCCTAGTGGTGAACTGAAACATGTTGCTAAATAATACAAAACTTTACGTGTCAGATCAATCTACAGTCAAAAGTTTGCCAGACAGTAAGAAACTGAAAATGTTTTCAGACGTACCAGTTTCTTATTGCATAGACCAGTGATGAAACACAAATCATTGTGCTGCAAATACAGGGTGTACTTCTGACCCAGCTGGAATATGCTCCAGCACCACCACGACCCTAAAATGGATAAGGACTTGCATCAGTATATGAAGAAAATCTTAGCCCACTATTTACTATTTATCAACGTTTGCATTGTCTTATGAGTGGAGTCTCCAATACTGGAAGTGCGTTAGATATGAGGTTGTTTTGGAGATTGTGTCATTCATTTTAAAACAGCATGGGGTTGACTGAATGGTTCGTTTTCTGCCTTTAGGCCGTATTCTGCCCTGTGTGTGATGTCTATGTAAGATTTGTCTTGCTGCAAAAGTATTCTACTGGAATAAACATTTTAAGCATCTGATTTGTATTTTCAAGCTAACATTTTACGCGCTGTCCCTCATGTACATTTTATATCATTCTTTATTTATACTTTATACTTAGTGTTCCTTGTTTTAAGTCCTCATAATTTGTAATAATGGTTGAGTTTGGTGTTTTAGGTCTTATTTGGACAGTTTTTTGCCAGTTGTAGTGGTGGTTGACTGACAGTTTTAACCTCTCAACTTATAACGTTAATGGTTTATTTTAGCTGTTTAACATATACTGCCCTGGGGCAGGATTATATCATTCTACAGCATAGTATACATTTTCATTTCCATGTAGATGATCCCAAGCTTTAGCCATCCATAAAGTTAGATGACACACAGTAATTAGCTAAACTGCAGGAAAGTCTTAAAGACTTGGATAACCTCCAATGTTCTGCTTCTAAATTCAAATAAAAACATTTCATCAATATTAATTATTGCTAACTATAAAACATTGATAACCATTACCTCCTACCTTGGATGTTTACGTTGAACACTAACAAAATTAGTTACTTTGTAGTTTGTAGCTGATGATTGATGATGGGCTATGTAAAGACTGCTAGAATATGTTGTAATTCAAAATCTTGCATATTAACATATTAAGCACACTAAACATCTATGAGCAAATCTAAGCATGTAACTGATTTTAAAAAAGATGGCACCCTGCCTTTGAAATGTCATAGACCCCACCTTTAGTACGAGGCAGCCTAAGTGCTGTCTTTAAGTAAGCAGGAAGCTGGATTTACACTATGATCATCTGACAACAGATGGAGGCTGTATTGACTTTAATCTATAATCCAGAAATAACCTAATATTTTACATTTACTGCTCAATAGTATTATCCAGATGTGCAATGGAAAAGAGTCGAGCATTGCACTTTTCACTCTGACTTTTACCCACTTTGTATTTATGTCTTGCAACTTTTTAAAGGATTTGTCTTTCTGTAATTTGGCCTGGGAGGGGGACACATGAGTTAGGGACTTCTTTTGCAGTCGTCATTTTCTGCTTGGGTGTTTTTGCTTGGTTTGTCTACTATTGAGTTTCCTGGCTGTTCAAACTTTTGGGCAAATTTGGCCTTGAGTAAGTGCATCACTGATAATCTGTAAGCATTTCTGTCACATATTAGGTACATGGACATTTTCCCAGAATGCCTGATAAGGTTTCTGCTGTTTCACAGTTTATCACTGTCTTTCACAACCTTGATTTCTGCAAAAATTTAAACAACAAAATGTTTAAAAACAACACATACAATGGTTTTCAAATCTCATTAACACATATGTGCTTCACAGGATACAGTCCTCAAATGCAGGTTAAAGCATGCTCATGAAAAGAAGGAGCCACTTGTAATGGGCTGAGGCAAAGTGGAAAAACTGTTCTGCGGTCAGATGAGTCAAATCTGAAATAGACAATTTGTCCTTCTGAATAAAGAAGACAAGGACCATCTGCCTTGTTATCAGAACTCAGTTCAAAAGCCTGACAGTATGGAAGTGCATTAGTGCCCATGGAATTGGCAGCTTGCACATCTGGAAAGGCACCATTGTCATCAAAGGCAGGTTTTGGAGAAACATGTTAAAAAAGAGGGGACGCTCACAGTGGTAAACTTCAAAATCAGTATCAGTATCACAGCTACCATAGGGCGTGTGGTAGCGTTCACCCTCGACAATTTGCCACAGGGCCAGAATAAAACCACTCAACCAAAAAACAATAAATAGAATAAATACACTCAGGCTCTGTTTGATTAAGCTCAACATACTGTCTCAGAAGAATCAGTGGGATCTGAAACTCAGTTTATTTGAACTGCATCAGTTTAATCCCATTGACCAGAAATGACAGCAAAACACGTTGTTTTTCAAAATAAAATAAAAAAATTAAAGAAAGCTGTATTTCTGGTATGTCACTAGTCTCTCTTCCTCATCTTCCCTCCTGTTTTTCTCTGTGAGTGTGATGGAGCAACACTGTGTTGGTATGTCATCTGACTGTAAATGTACAAATATTAATGGTATTAATGGTTTGCCCCACATATCCTCCTGAGAACCAGCCTATTAATTTATGAGTTGTTTTGTTTGCTTTGGTTGCATGTTTTCATGTGTGATAGCAGCAGGTAGCAGGAGAGTGTGGTTGCAATCTGACTTAAGGGGTCAGATCAGACAAAGAAAACCTCTTTTAAAGGGATGCACAGGATGTAGCAGACTGTTAACTTCTCACTGTGCTGTCTTCGCCCAGCTGTTTTAGACCTAGGTGCAGCTGCACGGTGTACTGACCGTGAAACAAAACTGAAAGAGGAATCTGGTGCAGTCCCTGCTTTCAGCATACCGTGCAGGATATCAAAAACTCAGGGCACGTCAAAACAACAAATTTCTATTACATGGGGGAAGCCAACGGCAAAGCAGCAGCAGTTTGAAGGTGTTTCACACCTGACAGACTAACACTTCTGTCTTTGTATGTTTGTGAGTTATAACTTTTTCTTAAATCTGGTGGAGTGACTGAAAAGCTCAGGTAACAATGCTTTGGTTTCTTTCTTGCTCACTCATTATGTTTTGTCTGAGAGCCATTATGTAAGATAGAACCAAAGCAACATCCTTCTAGCCTCTATTTGCAGAAACAAACAGAAACATAAGGTTTTGCTAATATCATTTCAATTCACCAGTCAAAGCTTAATGCACTCTGAGCTCAAATGAGAAGAGTGAAAATAAATTAGGAATAACACCAATACTTTGTTTGTAAGTAATGGTGTTTTTAAGATAATCTTGGGGCTTCTGTCATTTATTTTTCTGCTAATTTATTTGCCACATCATATTTTATAAACGCTCAGTTGATCAGCAAAGTTTAAATCAAGTCTGATATTGAGAGAGAAATAGGATAAATTTAATTTAACATTGGTATCGGGTAAGTGTTCGATATTGGCAGTAACTAACAGCCAAGGTATATATCATATTGGACAGGGAAAGGTTGCACTGGTGCATTTCCAGTGTTATATATTCAAGATTAAATCATACTGTTAAGTGTAAGAAGATAACACACACCAATAGAGTGTGAAAGAGACAATGCCGGTCTCTCTCTCCAATTTTTTTGTCTTGGTAGAGATCAATTCAATTTCAATTCAATTTTATTTATATAGCGCCAAATGACAACAACAGTCGCCTCAAGGCGTTTTATATTGTACAGTATATCCTATAGTAATAGATACAGAGAAAAACCCAACAGTCATATGACCCCCTATGAGCAAGCACTTTGGTGACAGTGGGAAGGAAAAACTCCCTTTTAACAGGAAGAAACCTCCGACAGAACCAGGCTCAGGGAGGGGCGGTGCCATCTGCTGCGACCGGTTGGGGTGAGAGAAGGAAAACAGGATGAAAGACATGCTGTGGAAGAGAGACAGAGATTAATAAGAGGTACGATTCAATGCAGAGAAGTCTATTAACACATAGTGAGTGAGAAAGGTGACTGGAAAGGAAAAACTCAATGCATCATGGGAATCCCCCAGCAGGCTATGACTTTTGCAGCATAACTAAGGGAGGATTCAGGGTCACCTGGTCCAGCCCTAACTATATACTTTAGGAAAAAGGAAAGTTTTAAGCTTAATCTTGAAAGTAGAGATAGTGTCTGTCTCCCAAATCCAAACTGGAAGCTGGTTCCACAGAAGAGGGGCCTGAAAACTGAAGGCTCTCCCTCCCATTCTACTTTTAAATACTCTAGGAACAACAACTAAGCCTGCAGTACCAGAGCAAAGTGCTCTAATAGGGTGATATGGTACTACAAGGTCATTAAGATAAGATGGGACCTAATTATTTAAGACTTTGTATGTGAGGAGCAGGATTTTGAATTCAATTCTGGATTTAACAGGAAGCCAATGAAGGGAAGCCAAAACAGGAGAAATATGCTCTCTCTTTCTAGTCCCTGTCAGGACTCTTGCTGCAGCATTTTGGATTAGCTGAAGACTTTTCAGCAAGTTTTTAGGACACCCTGATAATAGTGAATTACAGTAGTCCAGCCTGGAAGTAATAAATGCATGAACTAGTTTTTCAGCGTCACTCTGAGACAGGATATTTCTAATTTTAGAGATGTTGCACAAATGGAAGAAAGCAGTCTTACATATTTGTTTAATATGTGCATTGAAGGACATGTCCTGGTCAAAGATGACTCCAAGGTTCCTCACAGCATTACTGGAGGCCAAGGTAATGCCATCCAGAGTAAGAATCTGCTTAGATACCATATTTCTAAGATTTTCAGGGCCGAGTACAATAACCTCAGTTTTATCTGAATTAAGAAGCAGAAAGTTAGCGGCCATCTAGGTCTTTATGTCTTTAAGACATTCCTGCAGTTTAACTAATTGGTGTGTGTTATCTGGCTTCATGGATAGCTAGAGCTGGGTGTCATCTGCATAGCAGTGAAAATGTATGCTATGTCTTCTAATGATACTGCCTAAGGGAAGCATGTATAATGTAAACAGAATTGGTCCTAGCACTGAACCCTGTGGAACACCATAGTTGACCTTAGTGTGTGAAGAGGACTCTCCATTTACATGTACAAATTGGAGTCTATTAGATAGATATGATACAAACCACTGCAGCACAGTACCTGTAATACCTGCAGCACGTTCTAATCGCTCTAATAGAATATTATGATAGACCGTATTGAACGCTGCACTGAGGTCTAGCAGGACAAGCACAAATCACGCAGATGTTTCCAAGTTTCACACGATCCTTTTATTTCCCATTACTCTTATAGATGCATCTGGAGATCAGCACACTGCAGTCCTATTCTAAAGGCTGATCTAAAGAATTCCATGCAACAGTCATAACCTCTGATCTCCTCCCCCTACAGTAAAACACTCCCACATAGGAAAAACACTGGTACAGTGGCCAGGGGTGCTGACACCCTGACCCCCATCTCCTTTTAAGATAGTGTGCGTTTGCCCTTTGTCTGCCCCTCACCCTCAGTAACTCTTGCTTCCCGCCCTGCCCTGGGGGTGGGGGTTGATTGCCCTCCTGCCTTGCACCCCAATTCTTTGTTCCCATTCCAGGCCTGTATTCTTACCCCCATTAACCACCATAATATACCCCCCCTTTATGTTTCACTAAAGGCCTTTTCCACAGCGGGCGATTTGGCTTGTCACTGTGGAAAATGCACAGGTGTTAGTGTTGTAGAAGAATTTCTTTTATGTATGTATTATTCACATTCTCCAAAGGTCTCAACGTCTAACACATTCATGCCATTGAACAGCCGGGTGATTGTATCTCAGGAAGTTGGAGGAAAAGCAGACAATTCTAAAGGTAGTGGAGCCTTTTGTCTCTTCAACCACTGTAAGAGATAGTGATAGAGATAGTGTGGAGACCAAAGGTGTGAAAACAGCTGTGTACTGCCTTTTGTTTCTGTAGGAAGTATTTAAACTCAGGGCCATTCTGGGCTCAAGCAGAGACTCTGCCAATCGACTGCCCAGCAATGTTGGCTTCTCTGACCAAGCTTGGGTTTTTGTTCTTTTTTGATTAAAGAATATTAGCTACTGCTCCCCATTTGTCTGCAGGCTTTATTAAATGGAAACTTCCACAACAGTGTAAGCGCCTCTGGTCTGTTCAGGTGGTGTGTTCAGAAAACTTTTTTCTTGGCAGCCATTTTTATTTCCCATGAAATGAAACTACTAAAGGAATTAAGAGTGTCTCATTGTGGGAGATGATCCTGTTATATCTCAGAAGTCAGGTGGTGTTGATGTGTGCACTTAGTGTAGGAAATGAATTAATATTCAGGGTTGCATAATCCAGATTAGGCAACATAGAAAAAAATGTCACGGTTGTTCAGGTTATCTTATCCTCAGACAATGTAGCTGTAAGTGGAAAACTTATTTATTTTTTAAATAACTTCCTTTCTTGGCATCTGAAATGGGATGTCTTTTATTCATCTTGCCACATTACATTATGTTTTGTTTCCAAGGAGCCAGACTGTATTAACACTTTTAAGTGCTTTTAAGCAATAGTTTTCCACACTTTCTGAAGGTCTTTCAAAGTTTTGCTTTGGACATTGGCTTCTTTCACACTCATTTTCAGTCCAGTCTTTGTACCTGACCATTTTCAGAGGTGTTTTAAACATTTGCTAAGTCACTTAAGACTGATCTATGAATTATTCACGCATGAAAAAAATTCACACATAACAGACAGGTTAAAAGACCCATTTTAAAATAGGAACTTTTTCACAAAAATATATTTATAATTTCTTTACAATCTGGAAAAAACAAACAAAGCTAAAGATAAAACTGTTTCCAGATATAAAATTGTGTTTTTGCACCAATAAGGTAATTCCCAAAGAGCTTTTAGCTGAACACTTGCCATACTCTGACAATGTATACAGTGTGTCCTTAAAAATTTTAGGAAAGTGGGAAACTTACAAACTAAAAACTAGGAAAACACATCTGACACAGGACCTAAGAGATACATCTGGAACTTCAGCTGATCTATCTACTGCTTACTAAAGCCTCATCAGAAATGGTCTCAGGGGAAGGGTGACTGTCAGGATGCCAAATGCGGAAATGGGGAGGAAAGGCTGAGGTATGCCAGATTACACAAGAACTGGACTGGAAGTCAGTTGCAGTGAGTCTTATGGAGTGGTGAATCCAAACTTGAAATTTTTTTGTTCAGCCCGTCATCAATGTATACACAGGAGATCACGAGAGAGGTATAACAGTCGTCTACAGTCGTTTACAGCTATCTGTAAAACACGGTGGAGGTTTTCACGTGGTTTGCGACTGCATTTCAGCCAGTGGTCATACTCAATATTGACAATTAAATAAACCCTGTGTTTGCCTTATTCTGTATTTTCATGTATGTTTATATTTTATTCAATAAATATCTGTATGCAATTTCCAATTTTTCTTGTGACAAATTGAGAATAGAACAGTAAAATTAGCTGCTTGGTTTTGGATCACAGCTGATCCTTGTTCTGCTTCAGAAAAGTAAACCGGTCTTGCATCTGCTGATTTGAGTGCAGTTAGAACTTAAAGATCTCCCCAGAAAGGAAATGCCTCTCTAGCTGCAGTCCAAAAGGTCAAGTTGGAGTCTGTCTAGTCGTAAGATGAGATCTTCCCTGTGAACGCAACTGCACAATATTGAGGATTTCCACAACCAGTTGCCAGAGATGGTAGAGGCCAAGGCTAGCTGGTTAAAGCTTTTAGAATAAGAGAGGGGTTTGTCCACTAGTAAAGTGATCATAATTAGCATTGTCCTTTCTTACAGATAGAAATTCAAATACTTTGTCAGACATACTTAGGTGGGTCTCATTGAAAGAAAGACTAAATAAATGTATTCTCTATGCCATATGATCTTCTTTCTTCTCTTCACCTATCATTTTATGCTTTTGCCTGCTTTGCTTTCTTTCTGTATTTTTTTTTTTTACTAGAAAAGACCCTGACATGATATTGATGACATAATTTCTATCTGACAGGGCTGAGCAAATCAGGACAAGACCATGCAGATGATGAATTCCATCGATCCAAGAAACTGACGCCCACACCAGTTCAATAACACCATTTTCCACTTTTAATTTTTCAACTTTTTGTTATTTTTGAGGGATAGTATCTCTTCTTCTGCTCCAGGGCCTCAACCAAGGCCAGAACACTGAGAGCTTCCAGGGATCTCACTAGTGATTGAGGAGAAGTTACCTTGGAGTTGACTCTTTTGAACGTCCACCTTGCACTGATATAGATAAATAGCACTCTTGTAGTTGCCTGCTGACCTACCACCTTACCAACAATATTCAGCACGTCATCTCCATGTTTAACTGCAGCATCCTCCTTCCTGACTACCTCAGCCATACATAACCTTCTGGAGGGTGATAAGATCATGTCCCATCCCCTGGATAACACCCATGCCTCTGGGAACCGAAGTTCCAACCATGGGCAGTATGGACTACCGGATGTACATGCAAGTGGGGACCCTAACAGGTCTATGACTCTGGCTGACTCTCAGGACAGTCATTTTACTAGCACGCCTAGAGATGAGTTTCATTCTTCAATCACTGAAACAAACAATCCAGTGTCTTCACTCTCTCAGAGACTCTCTGATGTTGATAGTGGCATGGACCGGTTGCCAAACTACAAAAGTGAAATTGAGGATTCTTCTTCTAAATTCCATGCATCACCAGCTTCTTATAGAAATAAAAGCAGTCATGACAGTAGATTTGCTGCTCTGAGTGAAGGAGAACGTCATATCCAATCCATTCCAGGTTTAGGTGATTATGACTCTCAACTGCCTGACAGACCTGTGGCTGTGTCAGAGTCCAGGTACCCTCAGTACACATCAGAAGAAGCTGCTAACATCCTTTTGCATTTTGGACTTGAAAAAGAAGACTTGGAATATCTGATTTCTTACCCCGAAGACCAGATCACCCCTAGCAACCTGCCTTTTATCTTACAACAAATACGCAATCAAAGGGGTACAAATGCAGTTCAATCAGAACCAAATCCAGATCTTCAGCCAACCACCAGTATGAGTAGAAGGGACAGGTTAAATACAAAAACAGGAGAAGAGATGTGGCAGGATGAAATGTCACCTACTGTTCAACCAAGTAAAGTGATTGACTATGGACACACTGCCAAATATACTGTAGATGAGATTGGGAAGAGCACTGACAAGAGAGCTAGCAATGGTGGGAGTAGAAGTGTGTTGATGATGGACTGTTATGAGAGTAGCAGCCACAATAGAGAACCACTCCAAAGAAGTATGATAGAAGGGAAAACCAGTGCGATGGTTTCACCATGTGACCTGCAGGATACTGTTTCCAGTCTGAGCTCAGTCCAAATCTGTGTGACTTCTCAAGGCAGTAATGCAGCTCAACAGATCCAACCAAGCCGGTCTTCTCAAGAAATCATCAGCTCTTTTTCTCCATCGAAGAAGGACACAGACTCAAGATTTCCTAAGATGTCTGAGGTCTCCAGGCTAGTTCTCTTTAAAGAACCAGAGACATATCAGCAGTCAGCCTTAAAAACTCAGCCACCTCTAAGTGTGGTCTGTGTTGTGCATCCCAATAATGATTACATTCACACCAAGGAAGAGAGTACAACTCAAGAACAAGACTCTAAGGTTGCTGAACCGATGAACAAGAAGCAGCATAAGTGGACACAACAACAGCTAAGAAGGCAGAGTAAACAGATCATGAATGCTGCTGCAAAACCAGTTTCTCAACTTTCTTCCCCCCGAAGCACCATAACTATTCCATCTTCCAATAAGCAGTGCTTGGCAAACAGGGAGCTTTCAAAGGCTCTCCCAACAAGGGCCATGAAGCAAGACTATGCTGCAGCCACACCAAAAATCTTTCCACATACCTGTTCTCTGTGTTTACAACAATGTGCTCATATGAAGGTGGGTGGAAGAGTATACTCTGTTTGCCCTTGTTTAGGAGGACAAGTTTTTTTAAGATTAGGTTATTTTGATTGAGTTTTAATTTCATCTTCTTTTCATTTGGAAGAACTGATGGCTATTTGTTGAAAAAAATCTATAAATGGTACTTTCAGTTGATTTTAAACATTGCTTCACTGAATCAGTAATATTGACAAAAGTATTCCAGTAAGGTGTGCACCACAAGCTGTAAGCTGTGTACCCGTTAACAAAAACAATATGAAATTTTGTACCAATATAAGGAAAGGAACAGCTCATGATCCAAAGAATGTCACATTTGACAAACATTGTAGAGGAATTGTGTGGCTACCGGTAGAACGAGGAGAATAGTCTCAGTGACTGCTGATTGAGGTAGCAGATGAATTAATTGTACAGTGCTGTACTCCCCGCTCAATTTTTAGCCAAATCAATACTATAACAAAGTGGCAATAAGACAGAACTTTTCTGCTACCAGTTTGTGTGTGAATGGGGTCGAATTAGCAATTATATGCCATCTCATTGTAGTAATATGCCAATCAACTGAGATAAATGATAGAAAAACGCAAATCTGTTGCTGTCTATATAAACTGAAATGTACATAAACCTGAATTTACATTAAGAGTTCAGCCAGAACCTCATAATTCTGAAACAGATGTTTCCTCCACAAACAGATGTAGTTGCTGCAGGGTGGCAATGTAACTCCAAGTCATATAGGGAACAGCTTTTATGTAGGACTATAACTAGAACCGTTTCCCAACCTTACTGCAAAGAAATGAGTCACAGGCAATTTGTGATCATGGGTCAGTCAGGATATTGCACACTCAACCTCTGGGAAACCAACTACTTGGACCAAAAAAATAAATAAATTAAAATCAGTGCAATCACTGGATGGCCAGCAGTGTTTTTTTTTCTCCCCTGCTATTTTTACTACTGCATTTTAGTATTCATTTTAGTATGACTGAGCTATAAAGGACTTGAGGCCACAGTTGTGTTTATTTGTGTTTTCAGATGGTAACTGAACTTAAGGCTGGGGGCATTAAAACTGATAACACTACATTTTTTCCTGTTTTCTGTGTCTTAGAATTGGATCTTACACCAGAATACCAGCATTCATACTGAAAACCGCAAACTCCTCCGGATACAGTCAGTCTTTCTTCCTTTTAACTACAAATTTTAAAGATCTTTGTCCTTTTTTTGATTGATTAGTGAAAATCACAGTTTTGTCCAGACCTTGTGGGGTAGACTCGACAGAAACCTCCTGATGTAATTTTATTTTACTATTTCTAGGGTGTGCTATATGTTCCATACCTTAGGTCCTCTAAAGCAGTTTATTTGACAGAATATGAGCCACCCAAAAACATTGTTGATAATCTTTAAGGGTTAATTAGTTCTTTCAGAAGCCATTCTTTAGGATTCTGTAGTTGCTTTTGGTTTTTAATAGTTGCTGTTTTAAATAGCTTTTCTAAATTTCATTTTCATCCCACAGGTACCCAGAGTGGGATGGTAGTGTAGTACCATTGTCAAGGTAACAATATTTGTCATCAGGCAAAAACCAATCACAGAAGCTTTGCAGCATTTCCTTTTTATTTGTTTACCCGTTCATTTCTTTATTAATATCCTTTAGTGATGTAGGCACAGAAAACAATCCCACGCCTTCCACATCTGCTGAAACTTCTCAGCATCGTCATCAGAAAACCAGACATGAGAGTTCTCGCTCTCGCTCACATAGCCCACGCCAAAGGCATGGCTCAAATGGAAGAAGGGCTAGCCCTAGTAGCTATTCTTCTTCTCATTCACACAGCCCTCACAAACACCACCACAGCTCTGAGGGTAGAAGAGAGAAAATCAAGAGTGGATCACGATCCCCACACAGCTCCAGACATACTCACAGGTACTCACTAGTTGTAGACAAACATTAATAACAGCATTTTTATATGTCAGAAATATTGCTAATATCGCTTTCAGCCGTTTTGTCATTTTTAGAAATTTTGAATTTGATTTGTCCTTCCAGCTCACCACGTTATAAAAACCCCAACTCCTACCGTAATCAGTCAGACCTGAGGAGCCATGAGCAACGGTCTGACCCGAGGAGAAGAGATGAAAAACTTAGCAGAGGCCTTAAAAGACGGCCATCAATGGAGAGGTCATCCCCTCAACTAAAGAAACTGAAAAGTACAATGAAGCTGCAGGACACTCCAGGTCTGATAAATTACAAACATTTTGTATCTTATAAGTTAACCAAGTGCACAGGTTGGTTATTCTGTGGTTAATTTTCACTCGCCAAACACAAATATATTACTAGTTTGTACTGTAAAAGATAGAGGAAGCCAGCCTCAGCCAGAGATCTTTTGTGTTTTCTTTAAAATTGACTTAACACAAGTGATTTATTGTTATTGTTTTCAATCAAGTGTTCTCTGTAGCTCTGTATTTAATCATATTGGACACCTCCTTTGTAGTGTGCAGTGAAAGGCTGTTTTTTCTGCCATCGTTGTCCCTGCAGATGTTCAGTGTTTGCCCGAACAGCCTGACTCAGAGATGGTGGTGAAAAATTTGGCTCCTGTCCTACTGGCTGAGCCATTATCAACTGCTGCCCCTTCATTGTCATCCTCCCGTCCAGCAAGGCGGGAATTGACTTCCAAGTCCTCTGAAGCTAAACCTATCTTCCAGAAGAGATTGGCAATTTTCTCTGCAAAGCCTAAGGTTGGTGTGTTTGTTTGGTTATAGACAATTAATGTATGGTAAATTTGTTTATGTGAGTCACTGCTCGATGCCTTGATCAGTGACAAAAATGTGTCAGGAATTGCTGCTGATTTTGTAAAGGCTGGACACCGATGTGTTCATCTACAACAAATAATATATTTAAAAAACAGCTGGATTCATCCTGTCATGATCACATCTATATTTGGCGTAACTTTGTCTTTCTTCTGTTTTGTTTTGTTTTGTTTTGTTTTGTTTTGTTTTGTTTTCATAGTGTGATAAACCTTTACCTCCAACCATGGTGAGGCTGGAAGGGATTTATGATTCAATTTCATACAATGATGTGGTTGCTGCTGTGGGGTTTTTTGGAAAAACCAAGTCAGTTCTATTGTTGAGGACCAAACTGCAGGTATGTACAGTTAGAGTAAAAAGAGTGTGTATGTCTTTTTGCTGTAATAGTGTACCATTTCATCTTTCCGCATCAGCAATAATAAAGTGTGTGATAGGTATCAAAGTTTAATTACGTGGGAAGTGGTGGAGCATGGAAAGAGGAAGAAACGAACTAAATGATAAATTTGCAATTGCTTTTATACTGATATTGGAGATGATGGAGTGCCCTTCTACTTTGCTTTTGTTTTGCTACTTGGCATAAAATTTTTATCCTAAACATCTTTGCACTGACATCATTAACAAGGAACTGCTGTTTGGTCTAGAGTGTGCTGAGCAGTCAGTATTCTTAATGAAGCTGGTTAATGACTTGCATGTATAAATCCCAATCAGAATTTAAGGGCCATCTTGAAGTTGTCGAATCTGTTTCAGAATGTGTCAAACAAAACGTTATAGATATTAAAGGTAAAGTTACTTCTACAGGTAATTACTAAAGGGTTAAATTTTCTGTGTTGGAGTATCGTTTCCTGCTCTGGATCAACATGTGCAAGTTACTGTTGCAGGGCTAAAACAGCACTTCAGTAACTCACTGGACGTGGCTTTGAAAGGCTTGAGACTTTAGAAAGAAAGTGAATAAATGTAACAATGCCTAATTCTAACTAAAGAAAGCAGGCTTCCAAAGACCTTTTAAATTTAGGAATTTGTTAGTGAATACGTTGTGAGCTGATGTTTTAATAATTGTAGTGAGCAATCATCTTGGATGTTTATATATAGGCGGTCGTGTGCTTTGAGAAGGAGGAAGATGCTGAAAAATTGAGAAAAATAAAGAACCTCAGTGTGAAAGGAGTGCAAGTCGCTGTTGTGAAAGGAAAGGTATTTAACCTCTTCTATCTTTATTTGTCTTTAATTTGAGAGTATGCACAATCAGTAATCAGAGTAATCCAAAATAATTTTTTTTTTTTTTTTTTTTTAAGGATGCTGTTTCTAAGAGACCTCTTCTAACTTGTACAACAGAACAAAAGAAGCGCCCTCAGCAGTAAGACATGCTTCACATGTACTCTTTCATGTACTTTTCCCCCATAATTATAAATATTCATTTATACCAGCAGCATTGTGTCCTCTGTGAGAGGGAAAAAAATTAATTTGTTTGATTCAATATAATTAGAATTTGCTGTAGTTGCCGTACCTCCTTTATAAGTTGTACCTTATTGCAATCAATATTTAGTCCAAAAGTGCTTAAAGTTTCTTTTAATCACAGGAAGGAATCAGTATTATTAACTTAGATCACAGTTTGTTTAGCATAAACTCTGCAGGCATAAGAAGTCTTTAAAAATTACAAATCAGACCTCAGCCCTAACAGCACCAGATGGCTGCTCTTCACTGAGCCTGGTTCTGTTGAAGGTTTCTTCTTGTTAAAAGGAAGTTCTTCCTTCCCACTGTTGTCAAAGTGTTTTTTTCATTGGCGGGCCATCCAATAGTTGGGGATTTCTTTATTGTTAACTCTGCCTTTTAGATGTGGCTCCTTTCCACTTCATACACTTCCCCAAAGTTAAATTTAGGTTTTAATTGTTACTTTTTAAAACACCGGAGTAGTGAAGCAGCATGCATCGCAGAGGCACAAAAGCAAGTGGACTGAATGGGACTTCCACTTAGTAATCTGAAATCAGCAGTCCATACACACCTAACAAACAAATTTAAATCAGGTATACTTTATTTTATGTGCTGATTCCCAGAAATGTTTGATCGCAAATCATATGTTTGGATATAAAGCCTTACAAAGGAAGGACTGTCTGACAGAGTTGACCATATCATTCAAAACGTTTCCTTGTATTTCTCTATTTTTGTCTCATTTCATTCCATTTACATTTTTCCTTCACAGGCAATCTTCCAAGTTTGGTATAATTGCACCTCAAACCACTGAATCCACTTCCACAGGAAGGATTACCTCTCTGTTGGTCTCATTTTCTTTAGAAAATACGTCATCAAGGCAGATACTGAAAACAGCAGAAAACAGTAATGTGCCTGCAATAAGACGAGTGGAGTTGGTTGAGGCAAAAGAAGCAGCTTCAAAACTTCCATTCAGATGTTCAGAGAATTCAGAAATTCTGCCTCACAATGGTGGCTCTGAAAAAACAGCTGAGTCCAGTGAATGTGAATGTGAAACCAGTGCTATTGAATCTGTGGTTGCACCTATTGAGTCAGGCCAGGTGGAAACATTTACAAACACGAACGTTACTGAACCAAATAAAGTCACAGAAACCATCTCTCAGCTAAGCTGGTGCTCATTGGTGGCTTCTGAAGCAGAAACAGGCTCGATTATGGCAGCCCAAGAATCTGCAGTGGTATCTGACGACAAACACAAGGTTGGTGCAACAACAAGTTTAACATCTAATGAGATGATGCAGCAGGAGGATTTCACCAAAGCCAATGTTGAGGCAAAAGACACAGAACCACTGAAGTCTGGAAGTACAGGAGACTCCACTGTTACCTCCCTGACTGTTGGAGAGAAGCTGGACGAAATGTACACAAAGTTCACTTCAGGTTGTTCAGGTTTTAGGAAAGCACTAAGACCAAATGTAAGTTTTCTCTAAAACACTTACTTTCATCACTAAGTTTCAAACATGTGCTCCCATTTTACAAATATGTTAGGAGTTGCATCTCGTTCTTTAATACATTGGTTCAATCACATTCACTCTCATCATTCTTAGATGACACTCAAAGAAAATACCCCAAATAGTGTGAAGTGTAGTAATATACAGGTTATCAACAGGTTTTTAAAGACCTTACAACTTATTATGGGTTATTATTATGGGACTTATCATGGCATTATGGGCTTTTGAAAGAAGTTAAGAGTTATCAGGTTTCTCAAATGAGATCATTTGGACAGCCTAAGAGTTGTCCGCCATATTGGATATGATATAACCACTGAGCACAGACAGTATAAAACATGCTCACAAGGGAAATTTGTTCCACTACTACTTTGTGAGTGGTCCCTGGTGAAATCAGCTGCAATCGGTCTGCTGACTCAAAACCTCTTTACAGTTTCACTATTGGTAGCAGATTGGTGCAGTTTGGATGACAGATAGCAGCTTGTTTGCAAGCACTTGCTAACTACTAACAGAGTAGTAATAAAACCTAAGAAATTGGAAAGCAAACAATCACCCAATTCTGCGTTTTCTATCCAAAATCTGGGAAACTGACAACCTGCTAATATCAAAAGCTGAAGTCTAGAGTCTAATGCATTACCCCTACATTGTCATACATCAATAAGGCTGACGCCACTGGATGTTTCAGCACCATCAAACCTTAAGCACTGTAATTACTGCCAGTTGCACTGTAGATAACGTTAATACTGAGCTTTTTTTTTTTTGTCAATTCATCCACCTGTGTTCCAGTTAAATGAAAACAGGTGTCATTTAATTAGTATTATGCTTAAATATTTTATAGTCCTCTTAACAATTGCGTTATGAAAGGTTCATTGTCTTCTAGAGAGATAGATTTAGATTCACAGACTGACATAGACAGTCTTGTCCAGTACAATCTACCTTATGTAGCTTACATTACGCAGGTAAATTCCAAGTTGGTCCCAGGGAGTAACACTCCTTTGACCTTTGAGACACTATTATATCTTTGCAGATGGTTTTTGTAGCACTGGTCACCTCTGTTGTGAAACCTAAAAGCGTTTCCATCCTCTACTCATTACTGCAAACACATTACTCTCATTACACCTACCCCAACTTTATGGTCTATATAATTACGTCACAATATCCCTTCATTACTTACGCAATACGGAGATGGAAAACAACATAAGAACATAACACAGTAAACAATGAAGAGTGTACAAGTAATGTAAAGCTTTTACAAATGGGAGTGATGATTTTTTTTAAACAGACCTGGATTTATATGTATTTTTGTACTAATGTAAAAAATTTTAATATGTCAACTTTTTTAATCTAAAAATCTAAAATCACCCAAACCATCATTTTTTTCCAGTTTACAAATAAAGTGTTGTTAATCACCTACCTGCCAAAATATGATGAATATGCTGACTGCTACACAGAAGAGGAAGTTGCCAATCTACTCATCCCATTCGGATTTCAATATTTGGACGAAAACATCTACATTAGTCCTAAGATGCGCATGGTAGGCACCAGGTTTATTAATGCTCTGCATATACAGACATTCGACAAGTTCTCACAGGACTCTATGGAATCCTTTCATATATGAAGTAAACCCTATGATTTAGCAGAAATAACCTAAAGTAGTTACTTTCTCTATGACTATCAGTCTCTCACATTGTTTTGGAAGAATTTTGGCCCACTCTTATTTACAACCTTAATACAGTTCATAGAAATTTCATTTATGCACAGCTCTCTTAGAGTCCCTCCACAGCATTTCGATCCGATTAAGGTCTGGGCATTGGCACTGTCATTGCAATACCTTAAGTCTTTTCTTTTCTTTACTTCTACCTGTAAAATCTTTATAAACTTTTACTTTATAGAAATGCTCACACTTAGTGATATGATTTAATCGAACACTTTTGTTTAGCAGCACCTGAGTGCTACTTGTACTCTTAATTCCTATAAAAGCACCAAGGGTTTACTTAGTTTTTCATAGGACTTGGTAAACTTTCTTTTTTACTTTCACTTCTTTTGGCTGTATCTCTCCTTGTTCCTTTATCAGAGTTTGTAGCTGATTAGAATACTAATTAATGTGTTTTCTAAATTTTCCTTTCAGGCCTTTGTGCTCATGCCTACTGTGCAAGACATGCAAAACATCATCAGAGCCACAAAGAAGATCAGCTTTGTTCTCAATAAGTCTGCACTTCATTTGAAGCCCTTGAACTACGCCCTTCCAATGAATCCAGTAAGCAGAAGTGTAAAATACTGCTGGTTATTATTACGACATTTAAAAATGTAATTTTAAAACAAAGCATTTATATAAATTATCCGTGACCTTCATCCCATGGTTCGGTTCTATGGTTCTTATTTAAAGGAAGTAAGACTGAAAATAATTTTATATCTGTTTTTCAAAGCATTGAGCAGAATCAAATTTCATTAACAAATGTATGGTGTTTATCAGTAGAACTAGGCCAATGGTGTGACCTTTTCAGTCTGGGTTCATGTAGTGCCTGAGCAAAGTTGAGAGTCCGGAAATCTGGTTTAAAAAAGATATAAATGCAAAAACAGGGGAAGACACCTAATCAACCTAAGAATAAGATTTTTGTCAGCCATCTCTTGGATAAAAAAAAAAAACATTGTTTAACCTGTAGGCCATATAGATTTCGATTAATATATTACAATCAGAAAGTAGTATAGAAAGTAATGTCAGTAATATGTTTTATTTCACAATTTAAAATTGTATTTTCAATGCACTGAATCTGAAGTTTGTTAGTTTTTTACATTAGCTGGATATTTACCATTGCCACCTTCTACCTTTGTTTCTTTCAGATTGGATTTTATAAGTCTATCATGAAAAAATTGCCTTATGTAAGTAATATAGTATTATTATTTTTTTTAAATCTGAATTAAAATTACTGCTGGTGGTTTACAATTTATCACATTAAATCTATAAAACCATGGATAAAAGTTTTAGAAGTGGCAGAAATTTTGTTTTTCATACAATTTGTTTAATTTTCGAATAAATAAATACAGACTGTTTGCATGCATTTGATTTATTTGTCATTAAAAGTTTTTGAAATGTATGAAATACTTTTGATCTTTCTATCACTATATCATGGGAACGTAAAAATAATTTTATTTGTGCTAAAACCTTTGGAAACCATCAGCAGTCATGTTAAGTTGGAGAGAAGTAGTACTGATGTATGTGTGTCTCTGGTTAGTTTGAAAATGTACCTTTTCTCGAAGCAGGAGATGACTGATGACGGATCAGCAATAATCTACATCAAGAACATCTCACAAAAGGAAGCCAAGGATCTCAGAAAAGCTTTGAAAAAGATTGATTCTGTGAAAAACTATCTGCCTTTGCTCAACAAGGTATATACACACACACACACACACACTTACCTAGATATTCATGTTTAGGCGAATTAAAGGAAAACTTTTCTGTGCATCTTATCGCCAATATTTTTATGTGTTATCCAGGTGTTTGTCGAATTTAATTCAATTTATGATGCTGATCGACTCGGAGTTTGGTACAGCCTCCTCAGACGGGGCTTTTGCCACACGGTGTACAGGTTGAAAATACCACGAATTGAAAGCACATCACAACGTAAGTCTGTTTTTAATGACAATAAGAAAAATACACATAAGTTGCACTTTGCAAAAGTTGTAACAAATTTAGGTAGCACAGTACAATAAACATAGGTAACATGTGGTTAAGTAAAGTTTAGTAAAAAAGTTAGTTTACTGTTAAAAATAATGTTTTACACATTTTTATCAGTTATTTTGTGTTTGTGATTAATTTGGGCACTAAAAGTATTTTCATTCGTAATGCTTATAATTATTAATTTGTTATATTTTAACCCAAGCCTAATTGAAAGTAAAAAGCAATGATAAATATGCGCACCCTGATAAGTTCAAAAGAGAATTAGGGCTGCTGAAAAAAACAACAATTTGGTTAATCAAGACTTCTTTTCAAATTCTGATTTTTTCTGTCAGAAATATAACATTAACTTCAGAACTCTGAGATAAAATATTTAAAGGCATTTTATCTTTTTTTTTCTTTTTCTTTTTGTGCGGTGGCCTAAATTGACTCTGGTAAACATGCACCCCTAGATGCAACAGAGGGAGTTTGGTCTTTGGTATCTTGCCAGTTGTAGTTGAAGTTACACATAATGAGCATTATGGGAAAAGAAACCATTTGATTAGCAGCAGCAACAACAAACTAAAGCCATAAAGTGATGGTAATAATCGCAGCATAATTGTCACAAAGGAAACTAAAACACAGCTATTGTGCACCAATGTTTTTGCAATTCTTCAGATAATTTTAAAGCAAACAGTCACTTTATTTTTGCTTGTGCAGCACCCAGACTGGCATCCAAAGCATTGCCAGACACCAAGGATGTTACTGAAGGGGCAGTTGTCCCAACAACAAATTTTGGTGTTCCACAGGGCAGCACTTCACCATTTTGGGTCACGATGACCACTTATCCCTTTGTGTTCCCTACTGTCTCCCCTTGGTTCATCATCCCAGGTGAGAGAAACGGTTGAAAAACAGAATTTAACCCCTAAATATCCAGCGTGTGAGTGACTGTGACTATATTCATTTTTCATTAATAGATTTTTTGACTGTCAATGGACTAAATGACATTGAGGTAAGCTTGTCTTTTCATATCATCAATTTTGATTTATTTTTATATTAAATGTGCACATTTTAACAAGTCTCAAACTCTTTTGTTTTTGATTTTTTTTTTTTTTTTGAATAGATTAACACAACATAAAAATTTTTATCTTTCCTGACTTCCTGATGTTAATGAAGCTTGTACTGTCTAAGGCCTCAGTCACACAGGCTTTAAGACTGATAGGGAACCCTTGGTATCCATTGGTCCCTAGGAAAAATGTGTATTGCCTCACTGGTTGGTCAATGTTGCTGGAGGTTGCAGACAGTTGCTAGGTAGAGTCAGTTACAGGAAAGTATACAGTGCTACATAAAAAAAAAAAAAAAAAAAAACTTCCTTGTGATTTCTTTTGTTGGTAATGAATTGCCACAGTTGCCTGTAGTATATGTGGAGTATATACAAACACTTGACCCTTACTAGTAGTCATAATGAAACTATGAAACATGTTGGTTGCAGTTGCAAGGCAGGACTTTTACTTTGAAAGAAATGGTCTCTGTTTAACATTTACATGATACTTTTTAAAGCGTCAGGCGAGTGTTTGCATAAAAGTTGCCATCATTCGTATAAACTACAAGCAACCTCAAAAAATCTTTTTACGTTTAAAGCAATAACAGACTTTTTAGACACAGTACCATTTTTGTGACAAGGTGGCAACAGCCAACACCTTTCAACGCTCATATGGATAATACACTTTTTTCCCCCTGGAGACCAGGGCTTATATTAGCTAATGCTGGCATGCCTGATATTATAGAACCTGCAAGCTATCTGACATGGCAAATTACTGTCTTGAATTGTTAAAGTTGACCCAAACTTGGAGCGAGTAACTTTTAATATGCCAAACTAACCATTGGCAACCACTGTGCATAGGAAGTTGGCAAAATTATATCTGCTATGCAAACACACACTAGGTGGAAATGTAACCAGTTCATCAAAGGAAGTATATTGTACAGGTGTTACAGTTCTTCTTTTCCTTTAACCCTCAAGATTCTTTTGATTTTGAATCTTGTGTCATGTAGAAAGCTCGGCCTCAAGGGTCTAGGTTCTCCACAGTCATGTTGACTGGTTTGCCAGAAGAAAACTACAAGTACGAGGACGTCACCAGGCTGGTGCAGCATTATTTCCTGGATACTGTACTGTTCTACAACTTGATAGTAATACCTCTGCAGAGGAGGGTAAGGAGTAGCTGCTGCAGACTGATACAAACAGATATTTTATATTTATAGAACTTTGTCATGATCTTTAATCTTTCCTTCTTGAATTGCCTCCAGGCCTTTGTGTTTTTCAGTGACTGGAATGCGTGCTGTGATTTTGTCCAAGATCACATTAAAAATCCAATTTCTGTTGGAGGCCGGGTGCTCGACATCCATTTTGTGTTACAGGACATGCATCCTGGGACCAGTCAGGTATGGAAACTGGGTAAAGCCTAACTGATCAACACGATACCATCTTGCTTTTCCCAAGCAAACCCACATTTTGGAATTTTGGATACTATAATTGATCGTACTGAAATGATACTTTCTCACATTTTAATACCAAGATATTTTTTTTGTTTTATTTTTTTATTTAATTTTTTTTGTTTGTTTGTTTTTTTTGTCAGAGACTGAACTTTAATAATCCATTGATAAGTGTCAGTAATTGTCAATAAATGCATAATGCACAAATCAGCATTAAATAAGGTTTAATTATGAAACAACATCTTATATTTATTCTTCACCCTTTAGAAAATACTCTGATCACAAGTTTGGTTGTATATTTATGAATTTAAAAACAATACGCGATAACATTTTCTTTAAAATTTTAACATTTGTCTTTTAATCTTTTCACAGGAGACAATGTACAGAACAATGATGAAATGGAGCAATGCTGTAAGTCTCTCGTCACTTGAATAAATCTGTTTTGATGCAAAGGTGCAGTTTTTTGTTTTTCCCACATCCTTCACAACAACTCTTGGTTGTTTTTCAGCTCGTTCCAGATTCAGACTCTCTGGAGGAGCGACTGCTGTGTGTGGAGACCACTGAAATGCTGATGCCCCTTGTCACAATGGTCATGGATGTGGTGGCATCCTTTGCTGCTTTTGTCAGATTCCTGCCGCTTGCCAACAGGGTACGATAGTGCAAACAGTAGCATTTATTTTACATTTTAGTGTAGAGCACAGCGACTGTCAGTATCTGCAGATCTTTTTCTGCTGTGTTTTGTTCAAACCAGCTGTAAAATATTCAGAAAGTCCTGCATAAGAGACCAGCAGTTCTTCCTTCTCAACGTAATAATGCCGTGACAGCATGCACAAAATGAAAGATTGTTGAAAGTTCTGATTTTTAATGCTGCAAGAGGAAGAACAATGTGTCAACAAAAAACATGAGCAAAATAATTTTGCTGCTCTTAAATTTTATCCATCCATTTTAATTCTTAAAGAATTAAAAAATACGGGACTGTCTGCCAAATGTTATGTTCCTACCTACTTTAGCAAAGGCCTGTGTTTGTAATACCTTCCTTGCATATCTATATTATTGCTAATATATATTGTAATATATCTATATCACTAAAGCACTTCTGGATGGATGCAAACTGCATTTCGTTGCCCTGTACCTGTGCATGTGCAATGACAATAAAGTTGAATTCTATTCTATTCTATTCTATTCTATTCTATTCTATTCATATTTGGCTATATACATATATTTTATTCTTGTTTTAATTTTTCCTCCTTTGGTTCTTTCTCTTCTTTTTGTTTATTATTATTTTTGTTTCTACCTCAGATATACATTGAAATGGCTGAATCCAGTGGTGTAACAGAAGTGTTGGAGAGTATCTTCTCAAGAGATTACATAGCTATGAACGAGATTTGGTATGTTTGTTATGGCAAGATAAATATAAATACGATATTTAAAAGAGTCTATAAGATTGGGCTTGTCTTTACTTATTCTTGAGTTGACCCATTCCTTTTTTTCTCCTATACAGGAGCAAAGTTGGACGCATTGAATCGTGAGTATTGTTTCCTCTAATTATTCTTTATGTTTTTTGTTTAGGGAGCCGAAACATCTCAGCAGTAGTAATAAATTGTACTCTGTATGATTACTGCTTCATCTCAAAAAAACAAGTCAAATTTAGTTAGAGGCACGTGAGGATGAATCATCAAGTATTCAGTGAACATTTGAGCCACTGTGGGTGGAGAACTAAATACCATTAATTTTTTGTTGGTTTGACAAACGTTTTTAAAAAACTACACTGCATTACAATACAACATTACACCAGAAAAGTGTAGTAAAATTTGTTTTTCATATAATTTGGCACAGTTGGAAATAGGTTAAATGATTTCTTGATGCATGCTCAATCATCCAGGTATGTCAATCTCCAAAAGTTGATTCTGTTCATCTGAGTGGTATAAAAGTGTTATAAGATTGGGTAACGAAACGTTTTCTCCCACTGAAAACGCTACATCCAGATGAACAGAATCAACTTTTGGAGAGGTTAACTGATTCATTTAATCAGTATTGAAAAGAAAAAAGTCGCACCTCTTATTAGTTCAGGAATACTAGCTGAGAACTTGGATGTTGCATTTCTTGCTTCACTAATTCATCTTATAGTCAGTCATTCTTTGAGAAATAAACAGCTTTTACTATAATTTTCTTTTCTTTTTTTTAAATTTCATTTTAATTTCAGTTTGAAGAGCCTCAAAGAGTGTCTACAAGACTTCAGTGAGAACACACCCAACCCTGACCTGGACACTCACTTTGTTGAATTTCACAATTTCACAAGAACTATTCAAGGAAGCAGTACACAGAGCGAGGATAAAGTTAGTGCAAACATTTGCAAAGTTTCTTATTTTTAAAACTGTATTTCAATATAAGATGTAGGATGTTGAAGTTACACAAAGTATTTCACCAGTAATTATTAAGCCAACCATTTTAGTGCTTCAGAGTTTGTTCTTTGCTCTCTTTTCATGGACAGGATGATTTTGTAGATGAAATTGTGTCTTCAGAGCAACATGATGAAAAGTTCAACATGGAGGACTTTGTTGTTATTGATGAAATTGGTGAAGACATAGCAGAAGAAGATGTCGACGTCAAACGTTCTTCCTTAGCTAAAAAGATCTCCAGAGAGAAAAGAGAAAGGCGAAGCTCAGATGCGACATCTACCTTAAAACAGACCTTAACAAGGTCCTCAAAAGACTCTAAGAGCTCTGCCTCTTCATTTTCCTCTTTATCTGAGCCGACTGAAACCACTGAGAAAAGCACCTTTTCCTCTAGGGTCAGAAAGACCCATTCTTCACTGTCGATTCCACTTCCTGCCTCCCCTGATCGGAAAACGTATCCTAAGTTCAAATCTCCAGAAAAAACGCTAAATTCCTCATCCTTAAATTATAAAACCTGTACATCAAAGATGGGATCAACAGTAGCTGTTGAAGCAACAGTAGAGACTGATCTAACTGATTTTAAGGATGACACAAAAGAGTTGAAGAAAAACAAAAGAGAAAACAGGGAAAAGGATCATGTCAAACATCAAGAGGAGGATGAGGGGGATGATGAAAATTACCAAATCCTTGATTCACTCAATGAGAAAAGTGATAAGCAGATAATTGAAGACAGGAACAAAGATAACGACACGGAAACTGACTCAGCTGGACTTGTGCAAGTACATGGACTGCTTGAGAGAAACTATGAGGTCTGCACAGAGGGCTCCAGTAAAATGGAAACAGATACTTCTCTCCATATGTTAGAAATTGTTACAGAAGACCAAAAAACTGCAGTTGAAGGGGACAGTCATCTGGTCAAAGATGAAGGTTCCACGGTAAATAAGCTGTCTGAGGAAATGACAGGAGATGCCAATTCTGATAAAGATGCAGCTGATAAAAATGAAGTGTTGGATTCAAGTAGGAACCAAACTCCAAGGACTAGTGGAGATGGAAGCGGGGAAAAAAAGGAATTGATTTTAAAAGAATCTTTTAAAGTTTCCAAAGATCCTGACCAAATAACTTTAGAAAAGCAGGACAACAGAGGCTCCTCAGTGGGTGGCACTGACCAAGAAGGCTTTGAGCTTTTGGATTCAATTGAGGCTCAGATTGAAATACAAGAAGATAACCAGAAACTGGAAACTCTCAGAGACCAAGTATCTAAATCAGAAACAGAAGCCATAGAAGAACAGGATGATTCATTCCAGGTAATTGAATCTGTGGAAGATGAGCCAGTGACCACAGACACAGAGTTAGAAGCTGACAAGAATGTAAAACAAACAAAGAAAAATGATGAAGCTAAAAGAGCTTATAGATCCCCAAGGAGGAGTGGACCGGAAAACAGAATATCTAAGGGTGAAGAGAAGGGCAAATCATCAAAGAAACAGACCCAGACTGAGAGAAATGACAGCACCATCAAGAAGGTCAATAAAGCAGCTGAGGAGATGGTCTATGAGATAGTAGATTCTGTTGAAGATAAATCGATTCAGGATGACTCTTCTATAGAAAGTTCTGGTAGAAGAAGGTCTGTCAGAAGAAACAATGATAAAAAGACATTAACAGAGCCTTTTAACAAACGTGATGGAAAAGAGGATGCTAAGTATGAGATTTTATACTCCACTGAGAACAAGGCTTCTAGGGGCCCACTAACCATCATGACAAGAGCAACCAAAGAAGTCTTGAAAAAAGACAAGATACAAACAAGAAGCAGACGTACACCTGCCAGAGATTCACTGGAGCCAAACAGGGAGGAAACTCCAAAGACAAAAGAGAAAGGACCTGTAAAAGAGAGCACGCCAACCAGGAGAAGTCACTTCATAAGAGACCTACATGAGAAGGATGATATTTATAAAATATTGGACTCGGATGATTCTGTTATGCTCACAGAAAAAGCAAAAAGGGGAAGACTAAAGAAAGTAACTATAAAAAGAAATCCACTGAAAGATGATCCGTCTGATAAAGTAGCTGATGAAGAGGACACATATCAAATTCTTGACTCTGTTGAGGATGAGCTAGCCGATGATCAGCTTACCAGAGACCAGAGTAAAGAAGAGTCAACTATAGATGATGAAAAAGGCACTCTGCCGTCTGTGTCAGTCTGCCAAGATAATCAATCACTGGAGTCCTCAAACTCAGAGGTAAAGTTGCTCTTTAAATATGTGATCTTTTTTATTTGTAGTGATAATTTAAACTTTAATGCAAAATATTTTGCATGTCTTGTTGTAGGCTTTTGTGACAATAGATGAAGCAGGTGATGACGGGGAGGAGAAAGCAACTGAATATGAAGGTAAGAAAAGTTCAAGATCTGTTTACTGCAAACATGATGATGGCACAGGTCTGCTATATTCTGTATTTAAATCCAGACTGCTTTTGCAGGGACATTTCAAAAACTTCCGGATAAATACTTTGAATAACTGTTAATTATCTAAACACTGGGTTATTGTTGACATATTTACTAATGGAAAGTCATAGGCAATTAGCCCAAAAGGAAGACTAGATCTTCTTGAAGATCTTACTTTACTTTTGCATTTTAAGTCAGTTTAAAGAATTTCCCAGATATGGAATAAATAAAGTATTGCTTATTCTTATTCTTTTTCTTATTGCCATCTGCAATGTGAAACTAATGGAAGTAAATGAAGAAAAATGAGATTATAATAAAAGTAACTTGCAATTGAAATTCAGAGAACGTTTTGGGAGCTACGAAACATTTCTGGTTTTAGAGTTAATGTAAGTCAGAAACTTTCTTTCACTATACATAACAGTTTCAGCATAAAGTTAAACATTATGTTCACTGAAAATTAATAATAATTTGTTTACAGAAATAAAATAGTGGTCCCAGAGTAGTACTCTGTGGCACACCTATAGGACAGTGTTTTCTGTTATGAAAATAAAAGGTTTCAGTTTTAATTTGAGTCTTTATTTGATTTCATGCATTAGAGGAGAATGGGAGCTTTGTAACGGTTGATAAACTGTGGGAGATTGCTGAAAAAGAAAAAGTGGTAACAATCAGGACAAGCAGTCAAGCCAAGAAGAGAACAAGACAGACACATGGTAACACACAAACAACTACATCTGTTACATAGTCATGTCAGACCAACATGAAACTAAGTGAATTTATTGTTTTCTCCTGTAGTGAGAAAATCTACTAGATTGAAGCAAGAAAGCACAAAAGATGAGAGAACAGAATCACTGCCTCCCTCTTCACTTGATTCCTTATCACTCTTATCATCCCCGGACCAAGTGGTGTCTGGATTGTCAAGTGAAGGCCAAACAGAGATTTGGAAATTGGAGAAAGCAGATAGACAATCCAGTATAGAAACCACATCTGCTGGGGAGCAGTCCAGCTCTGACTACGCTGATAACCAGAGACTAGGAGAGGAGAAGCAAGGACAGAGCAGGACCGACCGTAAAGGTTCAAGGAGCTGTTTTTGCTCACAATTCACACCAAGCTGATTTTAAATGCATCGTTCTAAAAATCAATTTTGAAGTGGATAAAATTATAAAGTTGCAGCTTTCCTGGTTGCCAATATTTTTTTCTGTCATAATCAGAAGATTTGGAACAACTGAAATTTGTCATTTTTGTTTGAAAAAAAAATTAATACTTCAGTGTTACAGTACAAAGAAATTTTTTTAATTAAGACCTTTGAATTAGTTTTTGAAATAGCTGCAAAATTATTTCTTGACAGGTTTAAAGGATTTGTTGACATTTTTTTTTTTTTTCTTCTTCTTCAGCTTTTGGGAAACAAAGAAGCAATCTTGTCGAACCTGAAGCAAAGCGATCTCGCTCTCAGTCTCCTTGTGTCACTGATAACTTGGTCCTGCCGCCTTTTAACCCCAGCATCCCGCTTGGTGAGAAACAAACACAAATAATAAATAAAATCTGTTTAGTTCCAGAGATTTACTCAGTTATTTTTTTTTTACGTTCTGTTCCTTTTTCTGTTCCTTATCAGGTCAAGAGCATGTTGTCCCTAAAACGGGGTATTTATGTAGCCTGTGCTCAGTTTTCTACGTAGCTGAGAGCACCGCCAAAGACCTACACTGTAGAAGCCATAGACACTACAAGAACCTACAGGTATGCAAAAACACTGAATGGATAAAAAGATGTTTTGCTTCCCTTCTATAACCTATTTTTTTTTCTTCAGAAACATCACCAGACACTTAGACAAACAGCTTCAAGAACATCAACAAGAAAGTCTCAAGACTCCTCTTCAGTCTAATTGTTAATGAGTGGTTATTTAGCCCATGCTTAAATATGGCCGCTATCTCCTTTGACAGCTAGATTTTTGTTTATTTTGAGAAAGAAAGGGCAAAATGATAAGAAGCCAAAGCTGTCAAGTAAGTAAATTGCAGAGTGACATCTTTGATTTGTTGGCACGACGCTGCAGTTCTGTTTATTTCAGATGTTCTTCTTTAGGCGCCTCAGTGTATAACAGTGTCGACAGTTTGACCATGAAGGATTTAGAGTTTACAGTCAGTGAATGGCCTTAAACTTCTTCAGGCCATTTTGAATTTAACAGTAGATAATTGTGTCTATGATAAATAACCTTGCCTATGTTTAAAACCATATTGTCATAAAAATATGGTTGCGTGTGTGTGTGTGTGTGTGTCTATGGCCAGGAACCATGTATTCTAAATGAAAGTAGGCCTACTTAAGGAAATAATAAGAGAAATATTTTTTTTACACTCTGGCTCAGCAAAATCTGATTATTATGCTGCACATGCTGATGAGAGACCAATGGACGAAAGAGTGTTCAAAAGTTATTTTGGATTTATTTACAATGCTATATGTACAGTGTAAATAAGAGTGCATTTAATAAAGATGTTTTCAGATGCGAGGAGGCCTCAGGGTTGACCCAAGACACGATAGAGAGATTATATGCCTAAGGTGGCTGGTTCTGTTTCTATGCCAGTTATTTATATTTGGTCAAAAATAATTCTGATTGCAGTAATAATACTTAGTAATAATTACAGACACTGTTATCTTTTAAATAATCATTTGGATTACAGTTTCAGCAAACGCCATAAGCTGCATTAAAGAAAGTTTAGTTTTTTATTTTGCAAAATATGAAAATTATTTATGTTTGTAACAATAGTAGCAATAGTAATCTGCCGTAAAAGGTTGATGGGCTATGCCGACTTGGACACACAAGTTTGTGAATGTGATAACTTCAGAACGTGGTGACGTGGGATTTTGAAATTGACCCCGGAGGTCAGTATCTTTTTTCCTTCAGATGACATTAATGATATGTCATAATGTGATTTAAGAAAAAATACATTTTGCCAGTATTGTAATTTTTGCTGTTAAGATTGCTTCTTACAGTAAATTAATCTTGGGGTCCATGTTTGTTAACTTTGTAATGTCTCTTAACTTGTTCAAAAGTGTTTACGAAAAAGAAAAATTATTTGGGTTACACAATAATTAACATATACCAATAAGAAACAATAATTAACATGTCACTCATGCCAGTGCAGTGTTCTCCGCTTATGTTAGGCATGCAAGATTTATGAAGGAGACTTGGAGAGATGTTTCCAGAGAGAGGGTCAGCAGTTCAAGGTCAACACCCCACACGTGTGAGTGTGAGTGAGTGAGCATGTGGGAAGAGTGTGTGTGTGTGGGGGGGAGGATGTTCTGTCAGAGTTCACTGTTAGATGATTTCTGAGCAGACTGGCTAGGTAATCTCAAGTTTTCCACTTTCCAAGTATAATTTTGTCATATTTGTGCTGGAAGAGGGAGCCATGTTGGAGATACTTTACAGCTTTGAATATCATTAAGCCACCAGGCTGCGGTCTCCCACTGAGGAAGTGGTGAGTAAACAAATGCATTTCAATTCCACGTGAGGATTCACATTTTGTGTTATGATACGGGTTGCGATGTGAGCCACGGCCTTCATCCATCTGCCTTGTAGACTGCAACTTTTTAGACTGTGATTATAGTGTAGTGTGTAGAAAATAAGTATAGCATTTATTTGCATAAATGAGCTAAATACCTAATGCAAAACTTACAGAAATTATTATTTCTATTGGAGTAACAGAAATAATAAATTAATATTTATGTTAAGTGTGTCTTTAGAAAAAGTTGGAATGTAATTTTTTTTTTTGTTCTGACATTTACTCAGGTGTTTCAAATGTAAAAGAATGAAAATACACTTGCACACTGAACAATAAAATGTTATTATTTTTTTTTACATGTATTCATCTGGTTATTGCAGCAGCGAGTAAGCTCTTCAGAATGATCTCAATAGACAAAAGTAACTTCACCTTATTTGCTCATGCTTGACTCAATAAGTGACAGATTTGTGACTATCAAGATGATAAAAAAGGTAGCATGATTATGGGCAGTGGAATATGTGCAGGTGTAGTTACTTATTTATTGGGGTATTTATTTTATTTAATTATTTACTTAAGGATTTTTGAGACTAAAAGAAAAATATTTTAAATGCCAGGAAAGAAAACAGCTTCTTAATCTGACTTTCTTTGACTGTCTTAAACATCAAATTTAGCATAGAATAGCCCTGATTCATCAGCACTGAGACTCTAATTGTTTAGGGCCTAATTCTCTAACGTGTGTGTAAAATGTTCAGTACACAAAAACAGCACTCATGGACAGTAACTGCTGGATTCATGTGTGTATGTTAGTGAATCACTAAATGGAAATGCTCATGCTCCTAATTTGCAATCTGCAAGCAAAGAACTACGTTTACTTCAAGATGTTTCATAGAGAAAGAAATTAAATTAGATAGATCAGATAAAACTTTATTAATCCCTCAGGTGGGTTCCTCTAGGAAATTCTGTTTCCAGTAGCACAGCTCCAACAGAAGCTGCAAAAGGATGTAAGAATAGAAATATACCATATATACACATATACATACATATACACATATACACACATACAAAGACATATATAAATACAGAGTATATAATAGCGATAAATAGGAATAGGAATACCAGGGAAATGCACATTTCAACTATTTTGAGTCTATTACACCGTTGAATATAGAAAAATATTGCACAGTGAAAAGGGCAGTACAGATTAGTTGTTCCCACCCTCCTTTGTCCTACTGTCTCCCCTCCCTCTCCCCTCCAGCAAGAAGTTAAACAGTTTGATGGTGTGTGGGACAAAGGAGTTTTTAAATCTGTTTGTCCTTGACTTTAGAAGCAACCTGTCACTGAACAGACTCCTCTGGTTGTTTATGATCATGTGCAGAGGATGCCCAGCATTGTCCATAATTTCCAATTTTTCTCTGCCACTATCACCAGAGTGTCCAGCTTCATGCCAACTACAGAGCCAGCCTTCCTGATTAGTTTTTGCAGCCTGGATGAGTCCTCCTTTGCTGTGCTGCTCCCCCAGAACACCACCACATATAACAGTACTCCAGCAACCATCGACTGGTAAAAAATCCTCAGGAGCTTCCTGCAAATGTTAAAAGACCTCAGCCCCCTGAGGAAAGGATTGTATTACAAGGCACTGGAAAAGTCAAAAAACGGGACCCTGACCGTGCCGTTTCCTTTTCCTTTTCCAGCACACCCCTTTAGCATCCTAGGACACACCTTGTCTGGGCCTGCTGCCTTCCTGGGGCAAAGCTTCCTCAGTTGTCTCCTGACCTGATCAACTGTAACACTGGGAGTGGATTGGAAGGAGGGGAGGGGGGGTGTCATGATGTTGAGAGAGAGGTTGGAGGAGGGGGGGGAATCGAGGGGGATAGGAGAGTGGGGAGAGGGCTGTGTAAAGGCGAGGGTGGGGGGGTTGTGGGCTGGTCAAACCTGTTGAAGAAATTGTTGAGTTCCTTAGCCTTCTCCACAGCCCCCTCCCCCTTTTCGCTTCCCTCAGGGAGTGTTTCAACTCCTGCTGTGCTGCTTTCATCTCCTCCTTATACTGTATTTATTATTGTATTTATTTATTTATGTGTACTGTATTTATTCTTATTTTATTTTATTCTAATTTTTGCTTCATAACTTTTGCACTCTCCACTTCCTGCTGTGACAAAACAAATTTCCCACGTGTGGGACTAATAAAGGTTATCTTATCTTATCTTCACTTTGCTTCTGAAGGCCGCCTTCTTCATGTTGAGGACAAATTTGACTTCCTGTGTTACCCACGGTTTGTTATTAGGATAACACTGTACCATCTTAGCAGGGGCGACCACGTCCACACAAAAGGTGAGATAGTCCGTCAGACAGTGTGTCGCCCCCTCTATGTCCTCACCATGTGAGCTCAGAAGCACATTCCAGTCTATGGTGTCATAACAGTCTCTCAGAGCATCCTCCTTTTCTGGGGTTCATCTCCTAAAGGAGCGTGTTGTGACAGGCTGCCTTTGGATGAGGGGTGTGTACTAAGGAATGGGAAGGACAGCTACAGGCAGAAGATGGAGAACCAGCTTCAGCAAAACAATGTTGGTGAAGTCTGGAGAGGCCTCAGAACCATCTCAGGCCACAAACATCAGAACTCTCTGCCTGGGAGGGATGTGAGGTGGGCAAATGAACTGAATCATTTCTTCAACAGATTTGATTCAGCCATGAGGCAGTCTCCAACATCGGCTGCAGACTCACCCACCCCCACTGCTGCTGTTCCACCTCTGACACCTCAGACACTTCACACCTCCTCTATTCACCCTGCTCACTCCTCCCACCCCCAACAACAGCATCCAATACACACTCAACACAAGGCTCCAGCCTGTCTCTCTCAACCACCCAGGTTCGGAGGGAACTGAGGAGGATTAAAGCCAAGAAGGCAGCGGGTCCAGATGGCATCAGCTCGAGGGTCGCCAGGTCCTGCGCGGACCAACTGTGTGGTGTGATGGAGCACCTCTTCAACCTGAGCCTGAGGCTGGGAAGAGTCCCACAGCTCTGGAAAACTTCCTGTGTTGTTCCAGTGCCAAAGACTTCACGCCCCAAGGACCTCAACAGCTACAGGCCGGTGGCTCTGACATCCCACCTGATGAAGACCCTGGAGCGGCTGGTCCTGGCTCAGCTTCGGCGCCTTGTGAGCTCATCACTGGACCCACTTCAGTTTGCCTACCAGCCTGGCATTGGAGCAGATGATGCCATCATTCACCTCCTACATCGTTCCCTCGCTCACCTGGAGACCGCTGGGAGCACTGTGAGAATCATGTTCTTTGATTTCTCCAGTGCCTTCAACACCATTCTTCCCTCGGTTCTGAAGGACAAGCTGGAGAACTCTGGAGTGGACCATCACCTCACTACCTGGATTTTGGACTACCTCACCGACCGACCACAGTATGTGAGGACTCAGGGCTGTGTGTCGGACAGGGTCGCCTGCAGTGCAGGGGGCCCCACAGGGAACGGTTCTGGCTCCGCTTCCTCTTCACCATCTACACTGCAGACTTCTCCCACAACTCCACCCAGTGCTTCCTGCAGAAGTTCTCTGATGACTCTGCAATAGTCGGCCTCATCACTGATGGGGACGACAAGGAGCACAGAGGACTGACTCAAGACTTTGTGGACTGGTGCCAGCTGAACTACCTCCAGATCAACGCCAGTAAAACCAAGGAGCTGGTGGTAGACTTCCGCAGGCACAAGCATCCTCCACTGCAACCACTGAACATCCAAGGTATGGACATTGAGGCTGTGGACAGCTACAGGTACCTTGGTGTTCATCTGAACAACAAACTGGACTGGACTCATAACTCAGACGCCCTCTACAGGAAAGGGCAGAGCAGGCTGTACCTGCTGCGGAGACTCAGGTCGTTTGGAGTGGAGGGCCCACTCCTGAAGACCTTCTATGACTCTGTGGTGGCCTCAGCCATCTTTTATGGTGTGGTCTGCTGGGGGCAGCATCTCTGCTGGGGACAGGAAGAGACTGAACAGGCTGATCCGAAGGGCCAGCTCTGTTCTAGGATGCCCTCTGGACCCAGTGGAGGTGGTGAGTGACAGGAGAATGGTGGCTAAGCTGTCATCCCTGTTGGACAACATCTCCCACCCCATGCAGGAGACTGTGACAGCACTGAGCAGCTCCTTCAGTGGGAGACTGCGGCACCCACGGTGTGGGACGGAGAGATTTCGCAGGTCTTTCCTCCCCACTGCTATCAGACTCCACAACAAAGACTTTTGCAGCTGATCAAAGACACAAACCCACACATGTGCAATAAGACTGCTATACGTGCAATTCTTCTTCTGACGAAGTTGTGTTTTTGTATTTTCCTACTCAGTTGTATATAGTATTTGTATTTCTATTTTATTCTATTGTATATAGTATTTTATTTTATTTTATTGTATTTTATTGCATTCCAGTGTTTTCTAATTTCTGCTACATAACTTTGCACTTTTGCTGTAACAAAACAAATTTCCCACCTGTGGGACTAATAAAGGCCATCTTATCTTATCTTACTGTGACTGTAAGTAGACCAGGTTGTGGTCTGACTTCCCTAGTGGGGGAAGGGGCGTGGCTTTGTATGCATCTCTCACATTAGCATACAGTAGGTCAATTGTCCTGTTGCTCCATGTGGGACAATTCACAAACTGGTGAAAAGCATTCAGAGTAGAATCCAGTGTGGTATTAAGATGTTCTACGAGAGAAGACTGCTGCTAAAAGAAAAAAGCAGGATGTTTTATTTCCTCAGAGGGAGCAATGACTTTTTTTTAAAAGATGCCAGTGAGTGTTACCATGCAACTCAGGACAAAATAAGTGGTTGTGTCAGAAACTGGACCAGAAGACCAAATTGCAAATAGCCAGAGTCGACTCAGTATTTTCATGATATTACAGCTGATAAAGGCATCACTGATGACCAAATTAATTAAGTAGCGGATAAACAATTAGAGAAAATTTAATAAAAAATAGTGAAAAAACAGGAATTTTTCTCTCTACCAGAAGTTTCTATTTAGTTTGTCCCCTTTTAAAAAAGTATTTTTTGTGAATTAAAAAAGTTGCCTCTTATAATTACATAACAGTCTGGTCAATGATTACCAGAACAGTTTCTGTAAATTTATGTTTATTTCTCACAGTTTAAGTCAAAAGAGTCATGCTGACAGATTTCTTTCATTTACTGCAGCAGCACTTGGTCATGTAAGAAAACTGAGACATACTGTTAAAACTGCACTGCTGCTGTAAGAAATGGACTCAAACACAACTGAAAACGGACCAGTAGCAGCTTCAGAATTCTCGGGGCTTCTTATTTATTGAGAAGAGTCTAACAGGCTTTCCCTGGACTACTCTGACACATTTTCTGAAAATCCAGTACTCCCTATTTCCATATAGGTCTATCTCTGATGAGTCCTTGACAAGGCCCCACTGATTTATGTATCCTGGGCCAATTAGCCCATCCTTCTGCCACGAGAAGGCCTTGAGTGGTGCAGGTGCTCTTTATCTTCCACTGTGGTTAGAGACAAAAAAGCTGTATGTGGAGAGCTTTTAGTACAATCTCAGCACACATGACCAGCTTTCATCTTTAAACTTTAATATGATTGTGCTCAAAACACCCTGTGTGTTGTGAGATAAATACAATATTTCTAAAATATGTGACTTAAAATAGTTTCTATTAGATCTATATTCATGTGTTTTACTTTTTACTTTGACAAATAAAATAACCTTTCTTTAATATAACTGCGGTGCCTAACTGCACCCCTCCCCTCTAGCAGCCTGGTGCTCAGGTCAACTTCTTGCTGGCTACACGTTTCTCTTGGCTGTAGCTACTTCATACTGCTTCTCTGGATCGTCTCAACAGCACACAGGGGTTAAAATTCCGCTTTAACTTGTTAAGGGTCCGAAATTGAGGACGAGAGTAAAACAACGATGGTCCAGAAGAGCTTGATCAAAACAACTGATTTTAATGAATACACGCAGCGTGGGGAGGTGTAAACTGCAAAACATCAGTTGTAAATCTCCGCCCAAAAATACACTTCAGATTGCTTTTATAACATCAGGGTATTATAACGCCCCCTCTTGCGTTTACAAGCACATAATTGGCACCTTAACCCTTGGATGCACAACCTACCAATACCTACACTCTTCCACGAGTGGGGTCAAAAATGACCCCAAATAGAAACAATGCATTTTGCTATAAACTCGGTTGTTATTCTTCAAAATCTTTAAAACGAAGAGTTGTAACATTCTCATATTTGAGGTATTCCTCATAAAACATGTTTGTGACATGAGGCCCTTTGCATTTTTATTTATTTTTTCATTAATTTTAAGAAATTGCAGTTTTTGTATCACTTGTATCACTTTTGTATGCTTGCTCTGCATATACTACAGAAGCTGGGTCTTCCCTCTGAAAGGCACAAGTTGTTCATCCACTGTAACACAATCACTAAGGATGAATTTCTGCCTGCAGTTGACCAGGAACAGGCCCCATATGTAGCGGAAAGCTGCCATGTGGTTTGTTTTCAGTCGGTAGGCTCTGGTCCTCTTGTCATCAAAGTGCAAGAAACGGCGAATATCTTTAAATCTTTGAATTGACATAGTGGCCTAGTACAATGGGTTATGCAGAGGACTCCCAAAAAGCACACCGACTTGTACATCCCAGTTCTTCTCACTTCCTGCAAAAATGGTCAATCAAATGACAGCCATGAGCTTATGTTTGATTACATTTTTCCACTCTTTTCCCCTGTCTGTGGCTACTCTTCGTGCCTCCATGTTTGTGCATGTCAGCACCTCTTCTATTATATTATCAGACATGAACATCTTCCATGCATCTATTGGGGAGACAGTACTAAACCCAGGTGCAAGCCCTGGCCGACTAATTCAGAATACTGTAGCTAGAGCAGTAAGAGGGGCTCATTCTGTTAGACTCAATATCCATTTCCTCTTCAGAGGACTAATCAGAGGACTCCTCTGTATCTGACTGGCCTTGTTCAGTGGGGGGGACAATAGTCTGGGTCCTCTATATCTGAGATGTCAGATTCTGAGTCAATGCCTCCGATGGGCTCTTCATCCCATCCGTCCTGGATCATTTGTAGGGCAAGGTCCACAGGGATCCTTGCTGGCCTCATAGCAGCCATGTTACTTTAAATATAAAAAAAAAAACATCAGAAAGGACAATGTTTGAAATGCACAGGAAACTATAAACAGGGCTGCACATAAATGGTCCGCAGGTGCGCATTTGCTGTCAAAATAAAAGACGCATACCAGATAAGAAGTTGGAACGCTCGTTTGCGTACATTCGATGTTCTGGAGGAGGACAGACATTTGTTCAGAACTCTTAAAGATGTCGAATAAGCAAGCTCCGTAAGCAATTACTTTGGTGTTCCTCCACCTCAAAAGAAGCGCGTATTCTCTGAATTTCCGGGAATACTTTTATTTTGACAGCGCATGCACACCTGCGGACCACTTATGTGCAGCCCTGACTATAAATCATGTATGTTACTGTGTAAAAATTAATTCTTGATCCATCAGAAGTGTAAGTGGGTCAGTCAGAGTTGCTAAGAATGAAAGTTTCATAGAAGATTCCATAGGAACTGCTTGGGGTCATTTTTGACCCCACTTGTGGAAGAGTGGGGTAGTGATACTAAAACTGCATTTTTTTTAAATTAATGAAAAAATATATAAAAATGCAAATGGCCTCATGTTACAAACATATTTTATGAGGAATACCTGGAATATGAATATATTACAACTTTGCATTTTAAAGATTTTGAAGAAAAACAACCCATGGGGTCATTTTTGACCCCACGTGTGCATCTAAGGGAACAGTATTTGCCTCTTTTACAGACAATGATCAATCTTAAGAGATAAATGCAGAAGCAGAAGTTCCCCTTTCTGGCATCCTCTTCCAAATATGGTGATGATCTAAGGCCGTTGAGGTCCCCATGGACTTGTCCTCCTTCTGTCACCTGTTGTCAAGTAAACTCTAGTGCAACATGTTGCTAAATACACTCAGGCCCTTGCTCAGCTACTATTTTACTGTAACAATATACTCAGCATATAAACTTTTAAGATTATAGATTTAACTCAACGATTTAAAGTGGTTATAACTGCACCTGTAATAAACATGTTAATATGTGATTATGATAATCCCTGTAATACAAATTATAACATAATGCCAACAGCTTCAATAAATGCTTTGATGAATGATAATTAATGCAACGATAAAGATGATGGTTATGAACAGTAGCAGTAAAATAATTTCTTTAATCCTACAAACTGTTCTTGAGTCTGATTCTTCTTCTTGACACACACCTCTCGGAGATACTCATGAAATACTCAGAAAAGGAAAGGTTTCACATAAAAGTGGATGAAAAATGATTAACAGAAGTAAAATATTTGAACAGACCAAACTAAATAAATAAAATGGAAGGAAACACGTAAAGGACAAGAAATGGATTTTTCTGACATCCAGCAACCATTGAATTACTAGTTATTAACTCATTTATACAGCACCTTTCTAGTCCCTGTCAGTACTCTTGCTGCAGCATTTTGGATTAACTGAAGGCTTTTCAGAGAGTTATTAGGGCATTCTGGTAATAATGAATTACTGTAGTCCAGCCTAGAAGTAATAAATGCATGAACTAGTTTTTTGGCATGACTCTGAGACAGAATGGAAGAAAGCAGTACTACATATTTGTTACATGTTATATGCTGTAATTATATAAGCAACAAGTAGTGATCAATGAAAATGCAATCTGCAGTTACAACAACAAAATCTAATCAACCATTAATTTAATCTAAGCCAAATCTGTTTTACCCTGCTCTACTCACAACCCCCATTAGAAGCATGGCTGCATTTTTTTTTCCTTCCTTAGTGACATGACTTTCAGATACTCCTCCTGTGATGTAGAGAGTATTTTAGGGCTGCAGCATCTTCTCACCTTGATGACGTAAAGTGCTATTTTATGTTGGTCAAACTGTTATTTTTTTTTTATTTAATCAATTCAACTAAAGAAACAAAAGAAACTGCCTTAAGATACAATTTATATTTGATTCTTCTCCTGTGTCTATGCAACCAGTGTGGTGTCTGTGGCTCAGGTGGTAGAGTGGATAGGTTCTCTAAATTCTTCAGTTTGTGTGCCAAAATATACTTGAGAACGATTCTGTGAGTGTGTGCGAATGACACCGAAGGCATGAGAAGCTATGCTCAAAAGCTCTTAAAAAAAAAGAAAAAGAAAGAAGTTTTTGCACACGCATACTGGCTAGGTAACTAATTATTGTGTTAAATTCTTTAAAGTTTAAAAGTTTAAAAAAAATGAATTTTTTTCTTTCATTAAGTCACCCACTAATTGCTCTAAGCGATAGATTTGTGTGGAGAGAGCCAGATTTGAAGTTTATGCTTTTATTTTGAAGGGAGGTCTTACAAAGTCCGTTCCGCCTGCACGAGACGTCACACTAAAACGGGGACAGTTTTATTTGGAGCCTTGATAAGAAAGCAGAGGACAACACAGACGCAATCAAAGCTGTTGGCTACGCATTTATTACGAACGGTATGTAACGGGAGCTCTTACTAAACAAAGAGCGACATGTTTTTAATCTCAGTGGATGTGTGTACGCCGTTAGTGGTTTCAGGCTTAGCTAGAAGCTAACCTCAGTTAAGCTAGTAAAGGCAGCCTGTAAAAATTGCAGCAGCTACTGGTTGGAGAAACAGTTGGATAGCCGTGCTGCCATGTTTCATGCAGAGGAGTGTGAGCTTGGGATGATACTCTTAGCATCCATATGAAAAAGATCTGTTTGTATCATAAATGTTGCAAAATGTAGGCCGCTTGTGCATGTTTTCTTAAATGGTACTTTTCTATACAGTTTTAAAACACTTTTCTGATATAAACTTTGTAAATAAATGAAAAAAAGAAAACATAAGAAGAGACTTGTATAGATATACATATGTATATGAGTGTGTATACCTGTGTACAGGCAAAACAAAGGCATACATGCAAGCAGGGGCATTCCCAGGATTTTTAAAATGGGGTGGCACAGACCTCCCTGACCCCCACCCACCCACAAGATATAGATAAGATAATAAAAACTGCATGAAAAGATTTTAGTAATAAAAAATACTTATAAATACTTTGTTAGGTTTAATTGTTTAAGAAGTACCTGGTTAGGTTTAGATAACCAAAATAGCAAGTGATGCACAGATAACGATTTTCTCTGATGATTGTCATTATCATTTTTCAAAGTGATTTTTTTTTTTTTTGTTTCTGAGAACTATAGTTGACAGGATGTTTAAAGAAGAATCAACTTTTCTCTAATGCGAAAAGTTTATTTTCATAGTAAAATAAATGGTCAGATTTCCATACTGCACTAAGTTACAGGGTCCTATCTCCCGGTGCACTGCTGAAAGAAAGAGATACAGATATTTAAATGAGGATTAGCTTGTGTAAACCCACTTTTTACCTCACATATTGAAACAAATTTACTCCACTTTCCAGTATGTTTATAACATTAACAGATCAGGAAATTTACCCTTCTCCATAATTTTTTTCCCAACTACTTTGATCCTTCCCTAATACTGAGGCTGCTGGCTTGTGACTTGATATGTTATTACACATGTGTGTAGGTGTGTGGAAACAGATGGAGCAGTACCAATTAATGAGTAATTACTCTGTAACTTATCATTTTAACAGATAACCTTTCTCTTACTAGTCACCTTGGGCAATATGTGATGTCAAGGAATAAGAGTATAGCTTGAAGAAACTGTAATTAACTCCTTTTTAACATCTTAGCAATGATATTCTGCGCTGATAATTATATGTAAATTAATAATTTACATTTAGAGAGTTGTTTTTCCAAAGCAAATACATGTAATTTAATTTCAAAAATTGATAAATATCATGAAAATTTAATTCAGATGAAAAATAAATAAAGGGAGAGGTGGTGTAGTTAGAGAGACAATGCTGTCTGTTATTGAGTTGGGCTGTAGTTACGTGGATTTGTATGCCTCAACACACCTGGACAGTAGCCATGGGCCACCAACACAGAGCTCAAGCTAACAGTCAAAAAAAACACTGAGCGATCAAGAGATAAAAACAGCTGCAGACAGCCTTTAGCTCTCCCAGGTCAGCTGCAGATACTGTGTTTTACTTCTTCTTGATTGGGTTGGAAAACAGACTAAAGTGCTACATTGTGAAAAACTGAATTGAAACATGATGTACATAGTGCTGAGTTATGCACAACTCTGAATTTTAGAAGACACAACGAGTAGGAATGGGTTGATATTTTGTAAACCAAGAACTTTGTTAGGAAATATGGCTTTTTGAAAAGGTCTCTATAGTTTACATTTTGAGTAAAGGTGTTATTTTGTCAAAGTTTGTTTGGACACAATATAATTTTTTATTTTAGGCAGCACAAAACTGGATTGAGTCTGTGGGCTGTATTTCACTCTCTGTACTCTAGTTTTAAGTTATTGACTTGAGACAATTTTAGTCTAGACTTGTAGTTCCTGCATTTCTAAGAATCATTTTATTTAATTTTAGAAGTTGTGCATGCTGTGTAGCATACGAGCACAAAATGTTAAGATGTTAAATACCTGCTAGAAAATATCTGGTGATGTTATTTTGTAGCTTTTGTACTACTATTATTGTTGCTGTTGTTGTTTCTTGGTTGTTGTTGTTGTTGTTGTTGTTGTTTTTACTGCTCCTGAAATGTCTTGTGATGTGAAATTGTTCAAGTCCTCTATCTTGTAGGCTGTCTGGAAGCATTTTTGTTCTATCCCAGAGACACACATACACACACACACACACACACACACACACACATATTCATTTTTTACAATTTTTAATCTCCTCATTCAAGTTGGTACTCTCATCTCTCATCGCATGGATACTGGGGACATTTTCCTGCACACAAACTTCACAGAGAAGAAGGATATGGACATGTTTTACCACACCACAAAGCTGGATTTACGGTCTGTCCGTACTGCATGTCAGATACCAGACTGGTTTGGCTTTCTCAGGCTGCAAGACAAGGTCATCTGATGAAAATATGTGGACTGACTGAAGATGAGCCAAAAACAATTTTTTTTTTTTCTTGCTAACCTTTTTTTTTTTTTTTTTGCATTGCCACCTGCATTGCCTACCAAATCAGCAAGGAGTGTATCGTTTGTTTGTCATTTAGAAGTAATGTCTGGATAGAATTTTTATGAAAGATGTACTTTTGCAATCTTTTTGGATAATACAGTCAAAGGCTGGGATAATGTTTTAAAATTTTCTGAATGACATCAGCATTTAAAGAGCTCAATGTTGATACACAACTCAGATAAGAAGTTTACATACACTCATGGACAGAAATGTCAAATCAATATCATGCTTTCACTAATTTATGAGAAATGTATTTTTCCTGGGGCTGAATGACTGCATAACGTATATCTTTCATAGTAAAACAGTCAAGAATTTGGTGCCAAATATTTTGTTTATATTTGGGGTTTTCTGAAATGTGACAGTATACCTGCTTACACTTTAGTAGCAGTGAAAGTTGGAAAATTTCTGAACTTGTCAAGGCCAAGGTTATGATTTGTGCCAGAAAGGTTTGGTTTACCGCACTCATTGGTAGAAGCTAATACACAGTAAAATGGGGAATTCCCAGGACATCAGTGCAGATCTGAAGAGGATTATAGAAGTACACAAGTGGGAAATGTGTCTGAGCCATTTCTAAACAACTGCAGATTCCGGCATCATCAGTTACAATAGAATAGAATAGAATCAATTATATAAGTCATTGGGAACTGTACATACTTTGTTAAGATTTGAAAAAGACCAAAAGGACACCCTAAAAAATTGGTTTGAAGAGTCAAAATGGATTGGGAGCTGACAGAAGATCATTGCTGAGCAAGTTTTACATCGCCATTGACCAAGAGGCTGCCACTGAAGAGAGAAACCACTGCAACAAAATCAATACCTTTAAGCTCAATTAATGTTGATAAACTACCAGAAGGACAAAGAAGACTTTGAGAGAATTTTTCTATGAAGAAGCATTGAGCTGTTGCTGCTAGTGAAGTTGGCACATCGAATTAGAGTGGATATAATAATGAAAGAAACAGACTACTGAAGAATTTTTTAGCAACTCCCCAAACCATTGTGCAAAGTTTTGACAGAATCAGATGTGTCAACAGGGCTGTCAGCAGGCTAGTTTTGGAACAGGGTAGCTGCTAAGCTTTTGGAATGGCCTTTGGAAAGTCAGATTTTTGCCAGGGAAGAAATTATTTTAAACAAAGTGGTAAAATTTGCAACCAGAATGATACTACGAAAGCATCCACATGTTGGATAGGTGTTCTGAATGTACATTTAAGAAAACCTTATATGAATTAAATTTTGCGCACAGATTATTTTTTTTTTACTCTTAAAAATGTATGTTGTACAATCATTCTGCCCAAAAGAAAGCTTAGTTCAAATTAATCAGTGATTTTAATGATGTTCTCTAAAATACAAATTGGTTTTTACATTTTTGTAGTCAGTCTGCTGGTGCAGGGAAATAAATGAGTTTGCCTGCAACTGCATTTTTTTTCTGTTTTCTGACCTTGTTTTCTTTTTTTATCTGACCTTTGATGTTTGCGCTTCCTCTGTTTATTTCTAGTAGTCAAGATCCTGATATTGTAATGATAAATTTATATTTGGCAGGAAACAACAGAGTGAACAAATCCAGACAAGACCTTCCAGATGGATTTCACCCATCCAGGAAGCTGAAGCCCACACCAGTTCAAAAACATTTTTTTTTTAATTTCTCAGTTTTGTAATTGCTATTGAAGAGTTCCCTTCTCCCGCTCCCAGGGCCACCATCAAACCACATACTTGAAGTTCTCTAAAGGATCTCTCTACACACAAGACTTCGTGATTATGTTTGCCTGACTGAATGGTCACTTTGCATTTTCCACGAGCTCCACATTGACAATGACCTCCAGCATACCTACTTTGTAAAAAACCAAAAGAAAACAACCAAACACCCATTCCATTGATTGCTGTGGCCATCCTTGACTTTCTGAACCATGTCCCATCCCCTTCATAACCCCTATAATTTTGGGATACAAAGTTCTACGCAGCATCAAAATGCACTCAGCTCTTCTGGAGCATCCTCTGGAACTTCTGACACTACGTTGGGAACAATTCCTTCACTGCGTGGTTTTCCAGTGACCTACATCCCCCCACAGAGTAGTTCTATTTTAGATGGAGGTGTGAAGAGATCTACAGAAATGTATCTTGGTCAAGCCAGGAAAGAGATGAGACAACAGCCTGTTAACCAGGCCCCTTGCTTTACCGGCACTCAAGAAGACAAGTTTATTTCTTCAACTGCAACGGTTGCCTCCAGTCCAGTGTGCTCAGCATCTCAAAGACACTCTGATTTTAAAAGTAGTGGGCCTTGTTCCTTGGACTCGTCAAGCTATAAGAAAGCCACTGAAAATGATTCTTCTAGATTTTTTTCATCATCTACTTCACTGAGCTTTCAAGGCAGTGGTGAAAGCATCTTTAGTACCTTCAGTGAAAGAGAACGGGATATGCAGTCCATTCCAGGCTTAGGTGATTCTGACTATCGAATGCAAGACAAACCTGTGCTCCCTACTGACTCCAGTTACCCAAAGTACTCTTCACAAGAAGCTTCTAACATCCTTTTACGTTTTGGACTTGAAAAAGACGACTTGGAATATCTGATCTCCTACCCTGAAGACCAGATAACCCCTGGCAATCTGCCTTTTATCTTAAGGCAAATCCGCATGAAGAAGGCTGAGAGTGTTAAACCTATTGTTCATTCAAAAGCCTGTCCTGAACCTCAACCCACCCCCAGCATGACCGTAATGGACAGGTTCAGAAGGGAAGGGATGCAACAAGAAGAATTGGCACAGATTATCAAACCAAGTAAAGTGATTGACTATGGACATACTAGCAAATACACTGGAGGGTTTGGCAGTGATATTGGAAAGCGCAGTGGAAGTAGAGCTAACAGTAGTGAGAGTGGTAGCATGTTGCTCATGGACACTTATGATGGTGGCAGTTGCAATAGAGAACCACTGCAAGAAAGTACGACAGAAGTGAAAACCAGTACCTTGGTTTCTTCATGTGACCTTCGGGGAACTGTTTCCACTAATAGTTCAATGCAGAGCTATGAGCCTCCTCCAAGCTGGAATCCAACGCAACGATTGCCGACTCAGTCAAACCCAGCATCTCAAGAAATCATCAGCTCCTTCTCTCTACCAAAGAAAGACACAGACTTAAGACTTCTCAAATCCAAACTAGTTCCTTTGAAAGAACCAGAGCCAGATTGCCATTTGGCATTAAAAGCTCAACCACCTCTCAGTCATATTGCTCGTGGTGTGCATCCTGATCGACCTGGCCTTGTGCTCATCGGCAATAATGATAACAGTTGCACCAAGGATCAAAGTGAAAGTCAACAACAAGCGCCAAAGGTTGCTAAGCCCATAAACAAACAGAAGGTGCTCCAAAGGCAGATGCAGCAGGAACTAAAGAAACAGGCGGAGCAGCAGCGGCAGCAGGACCAGAAGCAACCACCAGTGCAGATGGGACAACGCCAGTGTGCAAACCCAGTCACTCCCCTAGCACCTCAGATAATTCCTAAACCAGTGAACTTCGTTCATATGCCACTGCCACTTTCCAGCAAGCAGTGTCTTGCAGACAGGGAGCTATCAGAGGGTCTGCCAGCATTGGCCATGATGCAAGACTATGCTGCAGCCACACCACAAACCTTTCCACATACCTGTTCTCTGTGTTTGCAAAAATGTACTGGTATGAAGGTGAGTGGAAGACCATACTCTCTTCTGTCTCCATTTAGAACATTACGGGTATTTATTTCTGTCTATCATTTTGGTTAATTTAAAAAAACAACAACAAAAAAAAACAACAACATTAATTTGTGAAACAACCTCCTTGTTTCCAAACTTTACGACTGCAATTTTAAAGCTTTTTTAAATATAAATTTCTGTAGCATATTCTTCTGATCTGTTATTTAAGTCTTTCTCCCTTGGACATATACTAGAAATAACACTTATGAAGTAAATGATTTCTGTCATATTTCAGTCTAGAAGAAAATGACTGGGTGTGCATCAGTCTGCTCTAGTAAGTTCTAGCTTACTAGAGCTGCCTTTGGAAAAACCTGGAACATTTTCTAATGGTTCTCCAACAACATCTTTATTCATATATGTTGAAATGTCAAAACATGTCACTTAGGGTACAAGGGAGATTGTCATATTTTGTATTTATGGGGAAAAGAGTTAAGACTGGATTATCTGAGCTGCGTTAGTCTCTAAAAGTAATTCAAAGTTACCCTTTTTCTAATTTAATTTAACAGTAATGGCAAATTGGAAGTTTCTGCCCAACAAAAAGGAAACGATAAGTGAAGATGAAGAGTCTGCAAATCTGAGGAACATGAGCATCAGAAAGATGACTTTTCCCCCGAATTGATATTTTGTTTACAGCCATCCACTTTAGAACAGTTACTGTCTTTAGAAGAGTAACAGTCGTCTTGCAGTGACAGTCATTGGTTGAGATTGTGAAGCAAAATTAAGATGTTCTATAGTATGCTGCAAAAGTCTTGAGTCCCTTGTATTTCCTTTCCAAGGATCCAGAGTTGCAATTGTTATTGCAAATGGTATTGAGCAATAGTTCTCCAGGCTTTATGAAGGACTTTCAAAGATGGTCTTTGGACATTGGCTGCTTTTTCACTCATTTCATTCCAGTTCTTGTACCGAACCATTTTCAGAGGAATGTTTTTTGTTTGTTTGTTTTTTAAACCAGTTAATACTGATCTATGAATGATTCAACCAATAAAAAAATCCAGCAAGCCTACAGGTTGAACCACTGGTGTGTCTACACAAAACCGATAACTAGGCAAAGAATTCTTTTGAAATTGTATTTTTATGCACTTTGTCAGCTTGTTGCAGAAATACATAATTTTTTCCCCATCTCTTTAGTTAAATCTATGTAAATTGCCAAACATAACACTTTCTGACCACTGCAGAAAGTGTAGTGGTTTTGCACCAAAAGGATGATTCCAAAAGAGGTATTAGCCAAAACCTTAGCATGTGTCCTTAAAATATTTTGAGTAAGCTGGACAAGTGGAAGAAAAGAGAAGTGTCAATGTTGAAAAACAATTTAAAGCAGATAAACAGTACCTGAAAGTCATGTCCTTGAGAGACAGGAAAGAAAAGACCTATAACATGCATGTGGCCCTTCAGTTGAGCAATCTCCTGTTCACTGAAGCCTCATCATGGTCTCAATGGAAGGGCGGCTGTCGAGAACCCATTCTTAAGTAAGAGGACCAGGAAGAAAAGACTAGACTGGAAATTAGTAGCAGCAGGTCTGATGGAGAGATGAATAAAAATGTTACATTTCTGATACAGATGTCATCAGTGTGTACAGAAGAGGTCAGGAGAGAGACAACAACAGTGAGTGCAGACTACTTAAAGAAAGGACAAGAAAGCTTGCTTAAAAGGCTGTGTTGAAGAACAAAGGTGGTCATACCAAATATTGGTATTCAGATGTTAGAACTATTAAAACTCTGTTTTTCCCTCAAGGTTTGTTTCTATATTGCTTGCAGATTTTCAGTAAGTCATTGTAGTTACTTCCCATTTTAGCTAAGTATAGATAAACAAGGGGTTCAAGACTTTGGCATACTACAGCCCTATAAAATGAAAATCCCCAGTGCCAGAGCTTCAGAAAAAGGGGGGTAGGTCTTCTTCTTCAACTGTCCAAACGGTATTTACAGGTGATATTTTGTTGTTTGGCTTCATCTTCATCCAGACCTGACCTCTGCTGAGACGACATCAAACCTCAGGACTCATTTTTATTGACACATTCACACATAGGACAGAAGAGACAGATGTTGCAGAATCAAGAGTCCTGCAAGATTTTTTACAGTTCTGTATTTCTTTTGTTTTGTTACCAAATGCATGACTGTGGTCTTCCATGCCATCCTATTTGGTGTCATTTATAAATATGCTAAATTATTCAATCTTTTAAGGATTATGTCTTTATAGATTTATCATACTTATATGTACATTTATTGCTTTCCACTATGGTTTATGAACAATCAGCTGATGTCCAAACTTTGAAAGAAGTCTAAAGGCTGCTGTGAATGTTAGGGACATTGGTTGTCAGATGGTTAGAAAAAATGCCACCCGAGCGGTTGTGGTTGATAATACTTTTGCTATGACAATGAGGCCTATCTAAATGTATGTTTGTTCTGACCACTAGGAATGGCTCCTTCACCAGAATACCAGCTTTCACCTCGACAACTGCAAACTTCTTCGGAAACGGTCAGTCTTTTCTTCTTTTAACGTTCTCTTTAACTGTGGGTGTCTGACCACGTTTTGGCCAGACGTTTCAGTGGGTTACTGAACAGAATGAGTGGTTGTAACGTTATAAAGTCTTTCGTAGCATTGTTTCTGATGCTTTGGAGTTAGTTGTTTAGATGGGTAGTATATCCTCTACAGCTTGTTGCTGAGGTCATCAAAATCAGTTTTAAAAATTGTAAGGTGGGCTACTTTTTTCAAGCTAACATTGTTAATAGGGTTGATCTGCCAAGGTTAATCAGTCCCTCGAGAAATCATGCTTTAAGATTGATTGGTAGTTGCAGAAACCTACATTTTTAAAACATTTGCTGTTTTTAATAGATTTTTGATTTCACTTATATTGTTATTTTTCTTTTCCAGATATCCACAGTGGGATGGCAAAGTACTGACGTACCAAGGGTAAAAGTCTTTGTCTTTTGGGAAATTAAAAATACAGGTTTTCCCCCCTTTTTTTTCTTTTTTGTTAACAGTTATATTTATATATATTTAAACCCCTGTTGCTCTTATTAGTTCTTCAAATACAGGAAAGAAGTCCTCACCCTCCTCTTCTGGCAAAACTTCCCAGCATCGTCATCAGAAAACCAGGCGTGAGAGTCGTTCCCGTTCTCGCTCACACAGCCCACGTCGCCGCCTTGGTTCAGATGGCAGAAGGCCTAAACATGGCAACTATTCATGCTCTCACTCAAAGAGCCCTCACCACCACTTCAGCTCTGGGGGGAGAAGAGAGAAACTCAGTAGTGGATCACGATCGCCAAACAGCTCCAGACATGCTCGCAGGTCTGATTAATAAATATCTATATATATCTATATATATCTATATATATGTCAATGGAAATTGTGTCTAAGAATACATCTCTTGACAACATATCTATATATATCTATATATATAGATATATAGATATATATAGATATGGCACGGTGGTTAGCACTGTTGCCGCACAGCAAGAAGGTCCTGAGTTCAATTCCACCATCAGGCCGGGGTCTTTCTGTGTGGAGTTTGCATGTTCTCCCGTGTTTGCGTGGGTTCTCTCCGGTACTCCGGCTTCCTCCCACCGTCCAAAGACATGCAGCTTGTGGGGATAGGTTAATTGGATAATCCAAATTGCCACTAGGTGTAAATGTGCGAGTGAATGTGAGTGCGAATGGTTGTCTGTCCTGTGTGTTAGCCCTGCGACAGACTGGCGACCTGTCCAGGGCGTGCCCGCCTCTCACCCTATGACAGCTGGGATAGGCTCCAGCGCCCCCAGCGACCCTGAAAAGGATAAGCGGAAGCGAATGGATGGATGGATATATATATATATATATATATATATATATATATATATATATATATATATATATATATATATATATATATATATGTGTGTGTGTGTATATATGTATATATATATATGTGTGTGTGTGTGTGTGTATATATATATGTATATATATATATATATATATATATATATATATATATATATATATATATATATATATATATATTTATTTATTTATTTTAATGTAGAAGTAAATAAAATAAATAAAATTTTAAAAAATTGAAAAAAAGGTTTTCCATTCCAGTGAATTCTATCACGGCATCAGTGTTAGGTTTGACCTTTTTATCCTCACGGGATTTGTAATAGAAATATTGCTTTGAGGTATTTCATTGGCAGTTTTGAAAATGTCCTTATTTTATTTGAGCCTGAAAAAAAACATGTTTGATTCATACTTTCTAGGTCCCGGTCTCGTTCCTTCTCCCCACGGAAGGACTATCTTGCCTCCTTGCGTTATCGATCACATTCAAGGAGCCATGAAAGACGATCGTCACCAAGAAGGAGACATGAGAAACAGTTACTACAAAAGAGGAATGATGAAAGACGATCGCCGACAAGGAGACGAGATGATAAGCGTTTGCCGCTGAGCAGAAGTCATAAGAGCTCATCATCAGAAAAGAGGCCTCAACAAAAGAAGTTGGACAACAGTACAAAAAGACTTGCTAAACAGCTGCTGGAAACCACAGGTTTGGCAGTGTGCACACATACATATACTCCACTATATATGAAGAACTTTTAAAAAATAAAATAAAATAAATACTCAAATTACAGAATTTTTTTAATAAAAAGCCCCAAGGCACAGGATAACCTTCTCTGTTTATACATATGAATCACCAAAGTGTGACTCTTTTTTTCCATCTTTGTCCTTCTAGGTCTCCACTCTTTGTCAAAAAAGTCTGACCTGGAGGCCATAGCTGAAATACTGGCTGAGCTAGCCAAGATGAAGTCACCATTAACATCCTTATCATCCTCTGCTTCTACATCATCATCCTCCTCAAAGAAGGAGAAGACCATCAAGTCATCTGAAAGTAAACCTGGACTTCATAAGAGTGAAGCAAGTACCTCTTCAAAGCCTAAGGTTGGTGTGTTTGCCAACAGTTAAGGAGTGCTAAATAATATAGTCCCTCCTTTCTTCCTAAACTTTTGGGTCTAAGGCACTGAGAAAATGGTTTGATCTGTGATATAAAGAAAAGAAAGAAAGAATTAAAAGAAAAGTTTTCCTTATGCCTTACAGGAGTCATCGACAGACTCAGATGCATTTGTCTGCACCGAACAAATTATAAAAGGAACTAGCTTCAATCATTCACAATCAAGTCTATAGTTAGTTTTTGATTTTTTTTGTCTGTTTGCACAGGCTAGTAAATCTTTTCCTTCAACAACGGTCAAATTACATGGGATTGTCAAAACTTTTTCTCACGAAGAAGTGGTTGCTGCTGTGGAACATTTTGGAAAAACTGAGTCCATTGTATTGTACAGGTCCAAGCTAGAGGTATGTATAGTGGGAGTAACCAGCTGATATGTTTTTGCTATAAATGTGGTACATAGAGTCATGTGAAAAAGGAACTACACCTTTTGTCATTTCTAAGGGTTGCCATCAGGACATCATAAAAATATTGTCCGATCCTTCCCATTTTCCAAAGTTATGTAAATAGAACCTCAGATAAACAACAATGCATAACATTCTACACTGTCATTATTTAGTGAGCAAAAAGTAAGCTAAAATACAAAATCACTGTATGAAAAACTAAGCATACCCTTACTGCGTCTATAAGAATTACAGTGGTAGGTAGCAGTCAGGGCCTGCTAATCAAACTTCATTGCTTCATTAACTGTTCATAAGGAAGTGTGAGCACCTCTGTGCTCTAGTGCTGGGCGATATGGAAAAAATATTTATCAAGATATGAATTATTTTATATCACGATAATGATATATATCACAATATACCACCTGACCTGTGGTCATCTGGAAAGTACGCAGTCTGTAAACAGCGAGCGCAGAGGGTGCAGTCTTTGTTAATGAAATGGATGGTTACGCTCTGCTCGTCCATAGGTCAGTCGTCAAGGCATAATGCACGACACTGCAAACATCCTTCTCTACTTTAGCCCGGCATGCGCCATACAAGCGAGGCAATTCGACGAGGTCACGAAAGCTGTCCTTCTCAACTACATAAACAGGGGCCATGCCTTTACAAATGTAACGCAAGATGGCTCCTGTGATTTGTTTATGGCGCTGGAATGTTTTCTCACAAAGGCCTTGTGTGAAAGACTGCTGTATCTTCGGCTGGCTGTAGTTTTTCTTTTCGCAACTTGCCGCTGTCGTTCCAAAACTTGGTTTAGCTTGGATTTTCTAGATTCTTGAGTATTCTTTTTCGTGGACCCTTCTGTAGGTGATAGAAGAGATTTGTTGTGTTGCCATCGGGTGCAGGAATAGTTTATAGCATAGCTTACAAATGGGAGTCTTCTGCTCCGTGTCGATGCTGTTGAACCCAAAATGTAACCAAATCGCAGATGTACCCCCTCTTTTCGGTAAAAGTGCTTCTTCTTGGGCTGAATGTGTAGCTGTCTCTGTCTGTTGCATGTCCGGGCATGAAACCGCAACCTGTCGCACGTCCATCGTTTTGAGTTACTGTAAAGCATGTCGCAAATCCGGGTGCACGTAAAGCAGCACCATGTCGCAAAACCACAAGACGGAGTTTCTTTGCAAAAAATATCATTTTTTTTTATACTTTATTTTCTCTTGCATAAAGTTAAGAGTATGTATAGTGAGAAGACAACACTAATATATTTGCCACAGGCTATTTAACCCTTTAAGACCTACCATAGAACCAAGTCCACCAGAGCTTATCTTTATATTTTTACATGCTGTAGCGCCATTTGTGGGAGCATTTCAAGTTGCTATACATCAATACAACCGTTATAGCCCAAGTTTTAATAATATATGCATTAAGTCCATGGTAACTACATAAATTGCAAAAAAGTGCAATAAACTACCAAAATAATTGAAAATCGTTTTAGTTTTAGTTTTAGTTTTTAACATATATTTCTAGTTAGAGAAATTTAAGAGACTTATCCCTCAAAACTGTAAATACAAGAAAGTTGCACCAAATAGTTTCCAACAACGAGAAATTTAGTTTGAGTGTCTTCATAGTTTTATTTTTGAGATACACTAATTTTTATATACTGCAGGAAAAATGAAAATAAATATTATGATGCAAATTTGCAAATAAATAGCATGTGCATCAAAATAAACTATTTCCAACAGTGTAATTTGAGTTCTAAGCATCCCAGAAACGATACAGAAAAGCATAAAGTCAAACATGACTTTTAAAAACACCAGCATAGGCTTATAAGGCCCTGAAGGTAAAAAACTACATTTTCCGCGAAGATGACGTCACTTCCGGTTTCGGGCAGGTAATGGCGGACATGCGATAGTTCGCGCTGACCTATATTCCAACGTAAGAAGTGCTATGAACAGCTGATCGGATCGGCGAAGCGTGTTTCTGGAATATTATGTTTTTGTTGCTGCAAGTGCTTTTTATGCATTTTTTGCAAAGCTATATGTGGAAGGAAACCGTGACTTAGGACAAGCTAATGGCATAAGATGTAAGTACAACTCCTCCGTTTTCATATGTAAAAAAAAAAAATTATTGCGCTAGCTTAAGTGGTTCCAGTTCTACAGGGATTTAAAAATATTTAGGCAAAACGGAGTGTGCCTGCTCAGACTGGTTTTAAAGGGTTAATTATATATTTTATGTAATAATTTATATAATTAGGTTAGAAACGAGAGGCGGGGTACACCATGGACATGTCGCCAGTCTGTCGCAGGGCCAACACAAAGAGACAGACAATCATTCGCACTCACATTCACTCCCGCATTCACACCTATGGGCAATTTAGATTTTCCAATTAACCTATCCCCACAAACTGCATGTCTTTGGACGGTGGGAGGAAGCCGGAGTACCCGGGGAGAAGCCAGGCAAACACGGGTAGAACATGCAAACTCCACACAGAAAGACCCCGGCCTGATGGTGGAATTGAACTCAGGACCTTCTTGCTGTGCGGCAACAGTGCTAACCACTGTTAAGAAAAATTGGAGAAAGGAGTATGGAGGGCTCTCAAGCAATAACAACTCTGGTCCACGAGGTATGATCAAAGCGAAGATTTATTGGTTACATGCATGGAGTCCAACACTGTGCAGATTCAGCATTGAACTGTCTTACAACCGTCAGAACAAAGGTTTTATAGGGGTAAGATAGTACAGCCCCCTCCTCTCAGACACAATACAGCAGGGCCGTGCAGAGACGTTTACAGGGGCGGGTGCTCAAAGCTAAAAAGGGGCACATTGAACCAGGCTGAATAACAACAACACACACTCATCAAGAATCTAATATGGGATCGCATCATACTGTATCACTGTTGTGAGGCAAAGCAAACGTAGCCTATGTTTTACCTGATGGGTACAATGTTGCTGTTGAGGGGTTTCTGCTGCTCCTGCTGCTGATAGTGCTGGAGGGCAGGACTGTGTTGATCTGAGACTGTAGACATTAAAAAGTCCATAGGAGAGATGGTAGCTGACTAAACAAGTGTCATGAGATAATAACAAAATGCAAAGACTGGTGACAGCACTTGGAACCATAAGGCAACAAAAAACTGAGAAATAAACTAGGCTCTGCCTGTGAATCACTCTTTGCCTCTCTTCCTCCTTCCATCCCCTCATCTCATCTATCACTCTCCACTTGCTGTCCATCTGAGAACAAGGCACAACTTGCTATTGCAATAAACTATTATTTAATTATCCACACTTAACAACTCTTACACTTAATCTATAATAAAATGATGACAGAAAAATGTTATAGAAGCAAAACATTTCATTTGTGCTTATTATTATTTTTATACAGGAATACCTCTCCAACAACTGGTACATGTGTTAATGTTACCTGTGCTCTTTGTAATCCAGCTGCTGAGGGATCCACTGCCTTTAGTAACCTCACACAGCTCCTACTGTTTCCTCCTCATGTCCTTAGCAGCCATGTCTGGACAATGTTATATCATGAGTAATAATTTAAAAAATCCATATACATAAAACACACACATGCACGCACACACAGTGACATTTTAGACCTTCTTCAGAATACTGTATATACTGTGGGCACAAGTTTCCATCACGGTGCTGATCCAGAATCCTTCCCTTATTATTTATTACTAGAGCTACAATAATAAAGCAATGAGGGAAAAAAAGTAATAAATATGAAATAATGTATTTATGATGATTCAATTTGTTTCACTATCCACTCTGTGCAGGGAGAAAGCTTATTACATTTTTAAACTGTAGAGATACAATAATTTTGCTGCTGTAAAATCAGCATTTTGTCTTATTTAAAATATAAATCTAATATAATCTGTAATAAAAAGCCTTTATAATTATAGATTCAACTCAACAGCCTAAAGTGGTTCTTACTGGACCTGTAATAAAGACTAATATGATACCAATATATTTGAACATCTGAATGCAACATCACTATTAATAATTAATGGAATGGTAATACTGATTATAAAAATAGCAATAAAAATATCTTCCTCCTTACACCACCGTGCCACCATGCTGTCTCTTTGTGTTGGCCCTGCGACAGACTGGCGACCTGTCCAGGGTGTACCCCGCCTCTCGCCCTATGACAGCTGGGATAGGCTCCAGCGCCCCCCGCGACCCTGAAAAGGATAAGCGGAAGCGAATGGATGGATGGATGGATGGATGGAGGTTAGAAACGATAGAAGACAAATGGCACGATAGACACTTTTCTATCGTCCACACGATATATATCGTCATATCGCCCAGCACTACTGTGCTCATATGGACCATTTAGGTGTGTGTTAACACAATGCCAAGGAGGAAAGACATCAGCAATGATCTTAGAGAGTCAATTATTATTGCCAGTCAATCTGTATTTTTAGGCGATTTATATCACTATTTGTAGTCCATCATTCTAAAGTTAGAAAGATTCTTCACAAGTGGAAAATATTCAAAGGCAATCTTCTCAGGAGTGGACATTCTAGTAAATTCACCCAAAAGTCAGACCATGCAATATAAAAAGTCCAGACCTCAACCTGACTGAAATGCTTTAATTGGGCCTTATGAAGGTGGTATATATGCCCTTGACCTCAATGAACTGAAGGGAAAAGGAAAGGAGAAAGGACGAGAAAAGGCCAAAATTCATCAATAATAAATGTGGTCTACTTAGTTTTTCACACACACTGCTTCACCATCCTGGCATAGTTTTTGTTCAAATAATTTTTTTGCGTTTTAAAAAAAAATGACAGTCATACACAATTTTTCTGAGATGTTCAAAACATTTTAGAGCCTTGCACGGGCTAGGACTTTTATGATGTCCTGATAAGTAAAACTCCAGAGTTGAAGTTGTTCTTTCTTTTTTACATGACTGGAAGTTTTACAATAACTTAACATAATTCTGAGTTACATGAATATGTATAGAAGTGACCTTGTTCTGTTTTTGTTTTTTGCTTTGATGTTTGGTTAGGGATTATCCAAGCAGCAAAACATGCTTTTCATCCCAAAAGATCTCTTTTATGAGCGATTTGTAACAGTTCAGTTAAAAAAAAAAAAATGCCATTACTTGATCTGAAATGCCTAATTACCTAATTAAAATTTAGTTTGCCATTATGTCTGCTTGTTTTTGAACCACTGTTTTGTGCTGCTCTTGGTAGTGAATGTGAATGTGGTCTGGCTAATTTGCCCCACATGGTAAATCTGACCTTTAGTGTGTGAATATAGTGGGGACATAGTCCTGATGGTTGAAATAATCACAATGATTTCACTTTGTGTGTTTATTTGCACATGTAGGCAAAAGTGAATTTCATGAAAGAAGAAGATGCTCAAAAACTGAAAAAGTTACAGAGCATCGACATAAAAGGAATACCAGTCACTGTTGTCAGAGAACAGGTATTGTACCTTTTCTGAGTTGTTTTTTAATTATGGTAAAACTGTCAAAACTTTGAATGTATTGCTGTAGCATCATTATACTGTATTTCTGTTATTAATTTTAATATGTAATTTAATATATTATACTTGTTCATGTTTATTCAAACTAAATCTGTTTACAGGATACTGTTACAAAGAAGCGTCTTCCAACCTTTACCAAAAAACAAGAGCAGCTTCCACAGAAGTAAGATATGCTTGACATTCAGACCTTCATCTCGATTGAGATTATCTTCGTTTCTGTCATTTGCACTTATTAAAATCTTTTCTTCACAGAAAAATCGTCAAGTCCACTAAATCCACTTCAACTAGAAATTCTTTTAAAAAGCCGTTGTCTTTGTCATCTGGAGAGAAAAAAAATACAACAGGCAAACTTGTTACTAAAGCAAAAGTCTTGGTTTCCAAAGCAAAAGGTGTCTCAACAAAACAGATATCCAAAACCTTAAAGCAAGGCAAAGTAGCTGCAAAAGGAGCTGTAAATGTTGTTGAAGAAAAGAAAGATGCTTCAAATCTTAAAGGTTGCAATAATTCCAAAAGTTCAGGAAAGCAGCAGGGCAATGCCGTCTCAAAACAAAGACCTACCCGCAAAGGATCTGAAAGCAATGCTAAAAACTCTGTAGTGGCACCTAAAGATACAGTCAAGGTGGACCAATTGTCAAAAAAGACCATGAATCCAATTAAAGGAACTGCAATTGTAACTCATGCAAAGGTCTTAGTTGCCCAAGCACAAACAGCCTCAACTATCGACAAACCTCAAAGTCAATTAGAACAATTGGCTGCAACAGTAACTTCAACAACATTAAATGTGGAAGAAATTACTGTAAAGGGCACTAATGTTCTATTTAAAACTTCAGAGGATAAGCCTGGTGTAGAGACTTTAAAGCCACCAGAAATGGAAATAAAGTTTCAGCAGCCAACAGTGGTGAGTGAGGAGACAACCGAGGTACTTGAAACAAGAAATGCAACAGCTTCTGGAACAAAGAACCAGGCTGATGACAAAGTTTATCAGAAGGAAAAAGAGGTCAAACACGCTGAACTATTGGAGTCTGTGTATACAAAAGTCGTAGAGCCCATTGAAGTTGAAAGTTTTTCCGGTAGCAAATGCTTGCGAGAACCAGAGTCCTCTGAAATAGGACAAATGCCACCACAGACTTCAGGGAGCTCAGCTCAAGCTGCTTTGGATACAAAGCAGACACCCGAAAGGATCGAAAAGGGTCAAGAGCAGCAAAAAGGCAAGGTGGACACAGTTCATGCCACAAATGTTCCATCCAAACCTAAAACTTCAGAAAATAAGCCTGATGAGACCTTCAAGACCCCCAAAAGTGATACAAATGTTCAAGAATCTGCAGTTATGCCGGAAGACAGAGTAAGAAATGTGTCTGCTTCTGAAATGAAGCAGCAGACAGAATTAGCCAAAGTTGAGACAAAAGAGGCCAGTCACACTGAACCACTCGAGTCTGGGAATAAAAAAGTGACAGAGCCCAAAGAAGTTGAACACTTTACTGACATAACAACTGAACTAACCAAATCGAATAAGGGTCAGACACCAACCAGCACAAGTGAGACTACACTAGTTGTATCTCCAACAAAACATCCGATTGATTCACCTCATAGAACACAGACTACAATAAAAAAACCAGAATCCTACGAGAATACAGAGGTTCAAGAATCTGGAATAGTGCCTGAAAAGACAACCAAGGTTCCTGAAACAAAAAAATTATCAGTTTCTGAAACACAGCAGCAGGCGAACTTGTTGAAAGTTGAGACAAAAGAGCCCAAACACAGTGGGGATTGCTTTGAGGATACAGAGGTTCAAGATTCTGGATCTGCCAAAAATGATGTGGACGAGGCAATGGAAGTCGAACATTTTGCTGAGAAAAAGGCCTTACTAGCCAAATCGAGTGAGGGTCAGACACCAGCCAGTACAACCGAGACCAAACCAATAATTGATGACCCTCAGAGACTGCAGACCAGAGCTGAGACAAAAGAGGCCAAACACAGTGAACCACTAGAATCCGGAAAAACAAAAGGGACAGAGTCCATGAAAGTTGAAAGCTCTACTGACACGACAAAGACTATTGTCAAAAACACAGAAACTTTGGAGAATCAAAAATCTGCAGCAGTGCTTGAAAACACAACCAAGGTTCTTGAAACAAGAAATGGATCAGCTTCTGAAACAAAGCACCCAGCAAAATCTACCAGTGTTGATGTAGATGCAAAAGATGCCAAACGTGCTGAATCACTGGAGATTGGAGTCCTGCAAATGTCAGGAAGTTCAACTGAAGCTGCTCTGGAGGCAAAGCAGATGGTTCAGAGTGTGAACACAGTCTCACAGCAAAAAGGTATGTTTGATACCATTAAGCTTGTGAAACTGAAACTCTATATTTGAGGAATAAGTAAGGTAACATTTAGACACCATTATTAGCATTATTAGTTGTGGGTTCAGTATTTCTGGAAGTAGGACATGGAATATGTAGGACAGTGTTGTTGGAGACACAAAATACAGGTTGTGTCTTTGTTACTGATAATGAAAAAACATACACTCATGTAGAAAAATAGTTTTTGCAGGACTCAATGCATTTCTATGAATACATTCCTACCGTGTTTACTGCCATTTCTTTAGTTTATATCTGCCTGTGGACATGTTCATGAGGTTTGCTTCTAAAATTCTTTTTCAAAATACTGCAATCTATCTAAATAAAACTCCTCCTCCTCTTTAAGATCTTGTGATTGATGTGACAAGTCAAAAGGATCCCCCGTCAAAAACTGTCAGTAATGTTTTGGCAGTGTCGACTGCAGTAGCTGCATCTTCCAAAACTGAGCCAACAGCTGCAACAGCAGGCAAGCAAAGGCAAAGTTTTAGCAACCTGACTTTTGGGGAGAAGATAGAAAAGCTCATGGATAGAAATCGCCTGAGTAAGTAATGACAGAAGCCTGTATGAAGGTCCTTATTTGTTTTTTTTGGATCAAAACTCCTATTTATCAAACTGTTTTTCTGTTCACTCTACATCGCAGATTGTTTCAAAAATAATAAAACATTGCTGTCAAAGGTAAGTTGTTTTTTTTTTTTCTTAAAGGTATGACAAACCCGTCTCTCATTTTTAGGTGTAGCCGAAAGAACAATAAAAATCTAGTAAAATATCCTTTATAAACGTTTAGCAAAGGCAATAGTGTTATCTGTAGGTCTTAATAAATTACAAATGTTTTTCCACTGTTGTAAAGATAATTTGGAATTTTAGTCAACAAATGCATTACAAACAAAGAAATAAAGTGGTGCATTTGCCATTTCATGTTTCTTTTTACAAGATAGTCATCATACTTTTGACTCCTGTGTTGCATTCTGCTTAATAGTTTGGCTAAGTTCACTTTCCTGAATCATTACTTCTGATTTCTCCTTTTCCCCTGCTGTTTAAAATGAAGGTGATGTTGATCACAAACCTGCCAGAATATCAAAATAGCTGCTACACAGAGGCGGACGTTGCCAATCAACTCACCCTATTTGGCTTTGGATATATGGAAGATGACATCTATGTTATTCCTCAAATGCGTATGGTAGGCACCAAGTTATCAATCTGCATTACTCAGTGATCCCACAGGTATATTTCTAGGTCTCTCTTTGGTGTCTTTATCTGAGGTCAGCCTACATTTTCTTGTGTGTATTTGTGTACTATGTTGGTGTTTGTCACCATGTGAATGATTAGAATAATAACACGTGACTTTTCCTTCTAGGCTTTTGCCATCGCGCCAAGTGTGATGAAGGCAAAAAAGCTTTTTAAATCGTCGAAAGAGAAGAGTATTATTCTCAATGGGTCCACACTTTGTTTGGAGTTTTTAATCTACTCCTTTCCAATGAATCCGGTACGTACTAATACAAAAATACTGCATATTTATACTGTGGCATGTTTGGAAAAACTTGCTGTGCTTCTAGTGCACAATCTTGTTGATTCCTGTAGATTAGTAAATCTACAGGAATCAACAAGACGATGGTAATTCTAAAATATTGTTTAAAGTAGATTTTTTATTAATTATTTGACTATTTTTAGATTATTTAAATGTGATAGATGCAGCATGTAAATACCATACTAAAGTCTTAAAATTTTCTTTTTTAAAAATATTTTGTTACCTCAAACTTCAAAGCTTCTAGGTTCACATTAACAAAAAGCTTTTATCTGTCTTGATTTCCTTGCTACTAGTTTTTAACTTGAAAATATCAAACTGTTCTTTGAATCATTATGATTTATTGATGATGCAACTAGATAAATTAGCCTTTCACTGCCTTTTGCTGTGTTGCGCCACAAATGGACACAAATTGCTAAATTTGTGTCAAGGAAAAAAGAAAACTCTCCAAAATACCACCTTAAATACATTAAATGTTTGAAATGATACTACCCAAAATTAAATAAGAGAGTAAGAAGTGTCTTGCCGTAGAGCGTAGTACCTTTAACGATGTGTTCTCTTACATTCATGTTTCAGCTTGGATTTTATAGCACCCTGATGAATCTGGTGAATTATGTAAGTAACTTTTTTCCCCAAAATATAAATGTAAATATAACATATCAAATAAACAAACTAAAAGAAACTGTTTGTGTTTGTTTGAATGTTTGCTGGCTCTTCTTAAAACAGCAGACAACTGATGATGGATCAACGGTAATCTACATCAAGAATATCTCACCAAGTGAGGCCAATGATCTCAGGGAAGCTTTGGAAAAAATCGGTTCTGTCAAAAACTACCTGCCTCTCCTCAACAAGGTTAAAACACACCTGTTCATACATTTGATTTAGGGGATTTAAACAAAAAAGACAGTGTTGTCTTATCTTCTCTTATCTTTCATATTTATGCATGTCTGTTCTAGGTGTTTATTGAATTTGAGTCCATTTACGATGCTGATCGACTCGGAGTTTGGTACAGCCTCCTGAAACAGGGCTTTGGCCATAATGTCTACAGGATTAAGATACCAAGAAATGAATCCACAGCACGGCGTAAGTCTGTGTTTTTGGATAAAATAAAGCAGATGAGATGTAGATGTATGGGAAGTTACATAATAGGTAGCTAACAAAATGCTGAAGGGTAACTGGTAGGTCTTATGCTGGGCATACACTGTGTGATTTTTGGTCCATTGTGAGCCGATTTTACCGTCGTGCGACCGTTTTGGGGATCGGCCCAAGTTTCGCCTTAATCGTGTGTCGTGCATCATGTAGTATACATGGGGTAACGAGAAGTGATTAACACCTCACGACCAGCTCCCGATCATCAATCATTTGGTTGTAAGAAAATCAAACCTGTTGAAATCCTGTCAGCCGTCGTGAGGGTGTCAAAGCAGCCTCTCACACTGCACACGCGCAAACACAGAAATGCATTGTGTGATCTGGACACAAGCAATGGAAGCACACCTTGTAGAACTTTGGCAAGCTCATCTGAGCCTTTTTGATGTGGCCTCACAAAATTATTACGATCACACCAACCGTGAAAAGAGTTGGATGGACATTGCTGCTCAATCACAGCTACCTGATCAATGTTTTTCATTAGCAATTTAGCAAAGTTGATGGTGGTGGTGTGTGTGTCTGTGTGAGTGAAAGACAGAGAGGGAGAGCGAGAGACAGATTTTGTGTTGTAAGCTTCATGTTATGGACGCACAGTGTGAGCACTCAGCTCACATCAGAGCATCGGGCCGCATCGTGACCTACGAACTTCTAACCCCTGCGAGTCAATCGTACAGTTTGAGAAGGAGCTGAATAACATGACTGAAAAAATCACACAGTGTATGCCCAGCTGTAGGCATTGCAGTAACCAGTGCACTCATGTGTCTCCATTGGGCTGATTTCTCAGACCCAAGCTCTTCTTTGGGATACATATATAATCTCCCCTTGCTTTTTTTGGATTGGCAGGAGCTGAAGTACATAAACTACGCTTCAGCTTTGAACAGGAAGTTATTACTTCATAGCATTGTTGCTACTTTTTCCTCGTATGGGGGCAATTAGTTTATTGTGTTATGCTATTAAATAAAGTGTAAAATGATATTGAGGAAAACGAAGTTTGAGGTGCAGAAAAGGCAAAATGTAACGTGAGGATGCAGGCTCTCAGGAGGTTGATGGCCATGTTAACAAGAAGAAAGGTTAAATTCTCTCAGAGGATAAAAATTTGTCTGCAATTGTTTATATTCTTACTTGTTTTTTAGGTTGTGTGCCATACATGCATACAACAGAATTCACCTGGACTTAAAAGTCTGCTACACTGACAAAAACAAACTGCCTCAGCAGCTAGTCATTGTTTTTGATATGTTAAAGATCATAAAATAATTGGAATGATATGATGGTAAATATAAAATATCAAAATCAAAGCATTTAATAAATTAAAATAAAGGTCTCTGTTTTTTGTTTGTGCAGCACCCAGACTGGCAGCGAAAGCTTTGCCGGACAGCAAGGTTGTCGCTGAAGGGGCGACAATCCCAACAGCAAATTTTGGTGTTCCTCAGGGAAGCACTTCACCATTTTGGGTTACAATGAAAACATATCCCTTTTTGTTCCCTACTGCATCTCCTTGGTTTGTCATCCCAGGTGAGAAAAACAACTTGAACTAGAACTAAACTCCAGATTCAAAATGTAGGAAATAAGTGGCTCTTACAAGTGACTGTGTTTATTTTTGACTCGTAGATTTTCTGACAGTCCAGCTGACAAAAAAACAGGTAAGCACAATTTTTTTAAATTCTCCAAACTGATCAAATAACAAAAAAACTGTAATTTTAATTACTTGTGATAAGATATTGTTTACCAACTAGATATAACATTTGGCTAAGAAAGTGATTGGAAAATTGTTTGCATAACCAGCCTTGGAAGTTTGGAGAAACTGGCTGAATCTGAATGCAAATGCTTCTCTTTGAACCAACTTTTGACATTTTTCTGCTTAATTGCTAAAGAAATAATGTTGTCATGCTTTTGAGTCAATCGTCCAATCACCCCTGATCTCCAGTTCTAAACTCCATGCTCCTCATTTTGATATGAATATATATGAAATATACATTTTTATCCCATGGTCATTACATGTTCTGAAAATCTGTGCTTAACTATGTAAAATGTCATTACCTGTTTTCAATATCAAATAGCATAAAATAGTTAATGACTTTATCAAAGGAAGCACAATGTGGAGGTGTTGCCTCTGCTGTTTTTTCCCCTCTTTGAATTAACTTTGTGTCCTGTAGAAAAACCATCCTCCAGGCTCTGTTTTCCCCCACATTATGCTGACCGGTTTGCCAGAAGGGAACTACAGACACGAGGATGTCGCCAAGCTGGTGTGGCACCATTTCCCCGTTCATAATCTTCATACTCTGTACTACAAGATCATCGTTTTATCACTGCAGAGGAGGGTGAGGAGTAGATGCTGAAGACTGACACAAGCACAAACATTTTAATATTCCTGTTTTGGTTTTTTTTAATCAATCAAAGCTTTATTGAAAACTTTTATTTTTATCTGAGGCTTTTTCTATCCTGACCTACAGGCCTTCGTGTACTTCAGTGACTGGAATGCCTGTACCAATTTTGTTCAACTGCACAGGAAAAACCCTATTTCTGTCGGAGGTCGGATACTCAATGTCCACTTCGTGTTACAGGACATGCATCCTGGATCCAGTGAGGTATGGAGATCTCCTTCCAAAACTTTGATGTGTTATTGGGGCCATTATTTTTCTGAACTATTATTTATTTGTACCAAAGATCAAATCATAATTAAACCACAAACTTACAGTCACACTAGGGAAGATGGTGGTTGGAGACTGGCACAACCAAAACCATTGTGACTTTGTGTAATGAACTTGCACTCTTGTTGCTTTTGATGTCTGTTCGTGATAATACACTGATTAACTGTTACATAGTACAAACATACAAATACAGTTGACAACCATCTCCAAAAGTTGGTTCTGTTCATCTGGACGTAGCGTTTTCAGTGCGAGAAACGTTTCGTCACTCATCCAAGTGACTTCTTCAGTCTCAGCTGACTGCAGGTTTCTTCAATCTTATAAACAGTACATTTGCATAATGACTGAAACCAGCACCACTGAACAATGGGCTGGGAGGTCAATTCCTTCATCAATATGCAAATTCTCATGACCATTGATCAACAACCACTGATCAAAGCCCACTGATCAAAGACCACTGATCAAAGACCACTGATCAATTCACAGAGCTGGGGAATGGCTGCAATCACAGCATTGTAAGATGGCGAAAGATGTACCTTAGGCCCCCTCCTTGATTCAGAGATGGTCTTTCCCTTTTCACATAAATGGCCTCCTTGACTCTGCGCTCAAACCAGCGTTCCTCCCGGTCCAGGATGTGTACATCCTCATCATTGAAAGAGTGTCCACTGGCCTGTAGGTGTAAATAGACTGCACAGTCCTGGGCTGACGAGGTAGCTCTTCCGTGTTGTGCCATCCGCTTCGCAATCCTCTTGGCACTTAACAGCGTACACTGTGTTACTCTGTGTGTGTCGGGATACCCAATCCTTGGAGTAGACCAAGGATTAATTAGGTGTCATCAGGACGCTACAACACAGAGTGAACACCATCCCCACAGACAAAGCGGCCAGGGAAGCAGAAGAAAATCACAATAAGAAGGCCCTGAGTAAATGCGGTTATCCCAGCTGGGCTTTTGTCAAAGCTGGGAAGGCGCCTAAAGAAAGCTCCAGCCGATCCAGGAGAGAAGGACAACCGCTGACTAAGCAAAAACCCGTAGTGATCTGGTACGTGTCATGGAGTACCGGAACAGTTGAGACGCATTTTTTCCAAACACCGTGTCTCTGTGGCTTTCAAACCCCAAAACACACTGCGCCAAAAATTGCTCCACCCCACCCCAGTCTCCCAGTTGATGTCCGCACGTCTGAGTCCATTCAATTGTTTAAATCACGCCTAAAAACCCACTTGTTTAATTTGGCATTTGACGCAAATTAGTTTGACTTTCATCCGGTGCATTGCACTATGTAATTGTATTATTTGTACCTTGTTTTACTTGCTATGCTCTGCCCCGAATTTTACCCACATTGCGGTACTATTGTGAAGCACTTTGATGTTTGATGTTTGTCTTTTAAAATGTAATATAGAAATAAACTTTGATTTACCTTAAAATGTAATGTAATGTACCTTACAGCACCTTGAGGCAGCTGTTGTAATTTGGTGCTATATAAAAAAAAATAAAATTCAATTATACCTTTGGGATGGGGAGGTGTTTCACAATTTTGGGGGGGATCATTTTTCAAAATGGTAGATATAGTAACATAATTTATACATTTTCTAAAACTGTATTAAATGCTGTTTACTGCACATTAACACCCTGATTATGAGTTGGATAATTGAATTTACAGAATAGCAATGTGCGTGACAATATCGTTTAAAATCTTTTTGTAGGAGGTCGTATACAGAAATCTGATGAAATGGAGCAATATTGTAAGTAAACTATCACTTATTTAGATCTGTAGTCATCCAAAACAAGTCTTTCAATTTCCTGTTCCTTAACAGCAGCTTTTCATTGTTTTTCAGCATGTTCCAGATTCAGAGTCTCTGGAGGAGCGGCTGCTCTGTGTGGAGATCTCTGAGACATCTGTGGACCTCATCATGATGGTCATGCAAGTGGTGGCATCCAGTGGTTCTTTTGTCAGATTCTTGCCACTTGCTAACAGGGTACGACATACGCCTACATTTTTCCCCCCCGTGTTTTCAGTTGCATGACTGCATTAACAGTTTTACTTATTTCAGTCAGGATTGCTATAGCAAAAATTTCGCATTTATGTTCTCATCTATGTATGTGTTCCATTTTCAGTCATGTTGTAGTTAATACTGCAGCTTTGCTTGGGTAAACTAAAGTGTGAACGAGTAAAAAAAACCCCAATAAGAATTGTTAGATTTCTATTATCACTTTTTAAGAAACCTTTTCCTTGTCTTTTTGCTTTTCTTATGACTGTTTCTATTCTCAGATTTACATTGAGATGGCACAATCTAGTCGTGTAACACAGGTGTTGGAGAAGATTGCCTCAAATGAACATTTATCTACGAATGTAATTTGGTATGACTTTCACTAAAATAGGGGAAGAGATGAATAAATTATTAGAATAAATTACGTATTTATTTGTTATGGAAATAGACCCTTTGACCCTCTCCTTTTTTATCCCCTATACAGGAATAAAGTTCGACGTATTGAAACGTGAGTATTTCTCTTTCTAATAAGTCAGTTCCTGAATCTGGGTGCAGCTTCTCCTGTAGAAGTTAAAGCAGTTCTAATACTAAACATTTTGGGTTTGGGGATTCTTGGTTGGACGGAAAAATAATAATCTCATATGGTGAAGTATGATTTCCTGTTTCCTGTTTTTTTTTTCTGTAATTTTTGTAATGAACTGGCTCTAAAAGATATGGAGAAATAAAAGAGGCGGTTTATGTAAATCTTTCTTAAGCTAATGACTGCTGAACAAGAAATTGGAAATGATATTTGTTTCTTTCTCTGTTTTGTAACATGTTACGTGTAACCATTTTTGTGAAAACAAACTTGTTTTTTCTGGGCAACTAACAAAGATTTTCTGCTTTTGATTTTAGTTTGAAGAGCCTAAAACAGCGTCTCCAAGACTCCAGTGAGATTAAAGTAAATCTTGAACTGGACACCACAGATGTTAAGTTCCCAACTGTGATAAGTGGAGCACAGCCTTCTCTTTCTGATAAAGGGCCGCAAACTCTTCAGCAAACCAGTACCTCTGGTTCTGCTCAACCAGCAGTATCAGTTAGTTCCAATATTTCTAAGTCTCTCACAACAGGACAAAGTGCAACAAGTGACCAAGGAATGGAAGAAACCAGTGATAAACCAGGAACTGAGATCACTATAACATCCACCATTGCTCTTCAGGCTAGTCAGGATGTAGAGAAGGCAGAATGGGGGGTAGGGGAAGAAGGGTCACCAGTAACTTCAGTCACCTCTGCTGATGGAAGAACTGTTTCAGCTGCTTCTACCCTTGCTCCTCCAGTCACAAGTCTGACAAAGTCTAAGGAAACGATCAAAGAACTTCCTTATGTTAATGCTGACAAGCCCAGACTGATTCAAGGAACCAAGACACAGAGTGTGGATAAAATGGTAATACCTGGCTTGGAATATGTGGCCAAATGTGTATTTCCAAAGTGCCAATATTTTTCTAAATATGACCTGTCATATTTTTGTGAGGTTAATGCATTTCCAATTTGTTCAAGTAAATTGGTAAGCATTTTTTTTCTTTTTAGAGCCCCAGCAAGAGAGAAGCAACCTCTAGAAGCGACATGGATAAAGAGAAAATGGAAGAAAAGGTGAGTTCCTTACTTCTAGCTTCAAATTTGGTCTGCATACATGCATAAACATACAGTATATAGAATCAAACCCACTATACTTGATGATAATATATCTTAGAGTTTATTAGTGACAGTCCTCTGTGGTCCCTTTTATTAGTTTTTGTTTAAAAAAAAAAAAAAAAAAAGCTCAGTTATGTAATGGAAAATAACTCATCTCTTTAACTGGTTAAGCAGACCTCCGGAGTGGAAATAGAAAACCAAAGCCTGGTTGTGTCAACCACTGCAAAACAGATCTCAACAAGGTCCTTCAACGACTCCATGAGCAGCTCATCTTCTAGTGTCAGCCGGACCTCTGTCTCTTCTTCTCTACAATCTATTGAAACTCCTCCCTTCCCTTGCCAAACAGCACAGCCAGAAAATCCAGAGTCTCCAGAGATAGCCTTACATTCTCCATCCTCCAGCTGTAGGCCTTCTTCATCAATGATTGCATCAACAGCAGCAGCAGCAGATGTGACAGTAGAGACATATCAGCTTCATAGAGACAAAGAAGCAAAACCCACAGAAAGTGCAGTAGGGAAGTCTGGTAAAGTGTTAGCAGAGGGCATTACTACGGAGACAAATGGAACAGAAATATCTGTAGCTATACATTCAGCTGCACATAGTCAGGGGTTAGAGTTGACAAGCCAAAAACAGAATCTAGAAATTGATTTTAACAATGGCATACACAGAGAGTCGAAGGAGAGGACAGAAGAAGTATGCAGAAATGATTATTCTGGCAAGTATCCTGAGGAGGAGGACTTTGAAGATTACCAAATCCTGGACTCGATTGAGGACCAAACGGATGAACAGATGAATGAAGACGAAAGCCAAGATGGCACTGAAACCAATTTATCTGGGTTTGTACAAGAGCCAGGCAACTCGTACCAGGTGATGGATAGTGTTACCGAGGACCAAGCAGCTATAGTTAAAGAGGACTCTCAAGAAGATGCCACTAATAAGGATGTGTTAGATTCAAGCATGAACCAAACTCCAAGGATCAAGGGAGCTCGAAGGAGCATACAAACACAAGAAGAAATGCAGAGGTCTTTTAAAGCCTCTGAAAATTTGGGCCAAATCCTAAATGTTGAAAAACAGTCTCTTGAAGAACAAGTCAACAAAGACATGTCAAGCAATGCAGATTGTGCTAAGCAAGAAACCTTTGAGATATTGGATTCAATTGATGATAGCACTGATGACCATGTTTCTTCAGAAACACATATTTTTGATGAGCTAAATTTCAGTTTAGAGGACTTTGTCACTGTTGATGAAATTGGTGACCACGCTGGAGAAGCAGCCTTCAGCCACCAAAGCTGCTCTTCTCATAAGCAGAACTCTAGAAGGAAAAGAGAAAGGCAAAGCTCCCACATTTCCTCCTCTTCTTCCTCACCCGTGCCAACTGACATCACAGTGAAAGGAAATTTGTCTTCTAATGTCAGTAAGACTTCTAGCTCCTCATTTTCTCAGTCTTTTGAAACTTGCAGGAAAACACACCCAAGCTCGTTAAAGTCCCCAGCCAGAGCACTGCATACTTCATCCTCAGATTGCAGGACACATTCATTAAAGATGGCATCAGCAGCAGCAGCTGAGGCATCGGTTGACATACATCAGCTGCACAAAGAAACAAGTTCTGTTGAGTCAGAGTCAAGGCAGTCACCTGGACCCGAGAAAAGCCATCGACTGCATGAGTTGGACAGTCAGGTCATGGAGAGCGATACAGATGCAGTCAAAACCTGTTCAAAGGAATGGAGTGAAATTGGATTGGATGCTTCTGTCCAAGTATTACATGGAGTTTCTAAACACCAAGTAACTACCATTCAAGAGGATGATCGCCTGGTTGAAAATGAAGACTCAGCAGAGAAAAGGGTGGTTGAGGAAAACAAGATTCAGATAATGGAAAATTCTGATAAATCTACAGTTCTAGATGCAGCTGATAAAATTGAAATGTCAATTATAAGTAGCAACCAAAGCCCGAGAGGCCAAACAGAAGAAAGAAGAAGAAAAGAAAAAGAAGAAATGTTTTCAGAAGAATCCTGCAAAGCGTTCAAAGATGCTGACAACGGAGACATGAAAGACAATTTATCAGATAGTACTGATCAAGAAACCTTTGAGATATTAGATTCAACTGATGATCATACTGATGACCATGCCTCATCAAACACCAGTCTTTTTGATGAGCAAAATTTCAACTTGGAGGACTTTGTCACTGTTGATGAAATTGTTGATGATGTGGAAGATTTGGCCTTAGACCACCCAAGCACTGCTTCATCTAAGCAGAACTCTAGAATGAAAAGTGAAAGGCAAGGTTCAAATGTTTCATCTCCTGTAAAGCAGACTTCTACAAGATCCCTGAAAGACTCCAAGAGCTCAGCAACTTATTCTTCTTTCTCACATTCCTTATCCAAGTCAATGAAAGCCACTGTGAGGAGCAGTTTGTGTATGGCTATGGAAACTCCTGCCTCCTCTGTGGAAAAAGCCCCATCAAGTAACCCAAAATCTCCAGCCAGAGCATTGCAAGTTTTGTATCCAGGTTTTAGGACCTGTGCATCAAAAGCAGCTCTAAGTGGAGTTGAGACTTGTCAGCCAAATGAAGAACAAGCAAAACCAACAGAGAGTTTAGTGGTAAAATCTGACCACAAAGTTTCAGCCGATGGCATTGCTTTGAAAATTGTTGAGTCAAAGTCAAGCCAGTCATCTGGTCATGAGCAAGGCCAGAAATGCTTTGGAGATGGCTATAAGGTCTTGGACAGTATTGAAGATGAAAGTCCCGAGGAGTTTAGTGAAATGGAAATGGATGCGCCTTTCAAAGCACTAGACAGTGTAACTGAAGACCAAACAGCAACAGTTCAAGAGGCCACTCAAACAGTTGAAAATGAAGGTTCCACATTGATACAGCTGTCTGAGGAGCATATGATTCAAGTAGATAATTCCGATAAATCTGTTGCTGAAGATTCGGCTGAGAGAAACGAAGTGCTGGACGCAAGTAAGAGTCAAGCTTCAAGGAGCAGGGCCGATGGAAGGTGGGGGAAAGAAAAAGAAGAACAGATGCTTTCAGGAGAAGCCTGCAAAGACTCTGGACAAATGACAAATGTTAAACACCAAAGCATCAAAGAAGCTTCACCAGATAGTACTGAAGAAGAAGGCTTTGAGGCATTGGACTCAGCTAATGATCACGCCAATGACCAACTTGTTTCAGATACCGCCCTTTTTGATGAGCAAAATTTTAACTTGGAGAATTTTGTCACTGTTGATGAGATTTTTGATGACTCGGGGGAGGACCAAAGCACAGATGTGCTATCCTCTGCCGAACAAACATCATTAAAATCCTTGAAAGGTTCTTTGTCACCTTCCTCATCTAAGACAAGGAAATCCACTTTGAAAAGCAGTTTGTCTTCTAATGTCAAAATGACCTCTTTAGAGTTAAATGAAACTCCTGCTTCGCCTGATCAGAAAAGGATGTCGAGCAAGGCAAAGTCTCCAGCCAGAGCATCTTATTCTTCATCCTCAGGTTTTAGGACTCATTTGTCAAAGCTGACATTGACAGCACTAGTTGGGGCAACAATAGAGACTCATCAGCTTCATAGAGAAGAACCAAACCCTACAGAAAGTGTACCTGTAAAGTCTGATCACAAAGTTTCAATAAAAGGCATTGCTGGGGAAATTGAGTCGGAGATAAGTCAGACACCTGGACCTGAGCAAGGCCAAGAATTACATGAAGGAGGTTTTCAGGTCTTGGACAGTGTTAATGATGATGACACCTGTTTAAAGGAGTGCAGTGAAATTGGATTGGATGCTTCTCGCAAAGTGCTAGACAATGATATCAGAGACCAAATAACTACAGTTCAAGAGCCCAATCCTTTGGCCAAAAATGAAAGTTCTACAGTAAAGCAGCTGTCTGAAGATTTGATTCTGGTAGTGGACCTTTCTGACAAAAATGCAGCAAAGAGCAGTGGAGATGGAAGCAAGGGGAATGATGAAAAAACGCTTTTGGAGGAATCATCCAAAGCCTCCAAAGATGCTAGCCTAATTGCAGAAGGTAAAAAACAGGCTCTTGAAGAGGGAGACAACACTGTAAAAGAGGGTACTGAAAAACAAACCTTTGAGATACTGGATTCAACTGATAGTCATAATGATGATTATATTTCTTCAGACATCCACCTTTTTGATGAGCAGAATTTTGAGAGTTTTGTCACTGTTGATGAAATTGTTGAGGATGTGGACGACAACCAAGGCACCTCCTCATCTGAGCAGAACTCTAGAAAGAAAAGAAAAAGACAAAACTCAGATGTTTCATCTTCTGCTAAGCAGATCTCAACAAGATCCTCGAAAGAGTCTAAGAACTCAGCTTTATCTTCCAAATCCAAGTCCACCGAAGCTTCAGAGAAAAGCACCCTGTCTTTAGGCTTGACCACTGAGTCACCAAAAAAACAAAAAGGCTCATCTGAACCAACCAAATTCAATACCATATCTATGCAATCTGCTCAGGCCACTAAGACACCTTTATTCTCTTCTTCGCTGCCTGTCGAAATTCATGCATCTCCTTTTCGCAGAGCACAGCCACGCAAGACAGAATCTCCAGCCAGAAGACCACACACTGTATCCTCAGGCCACAAGACCCATTTGTCAGAGATGGCATCAACATCAGATATTGAGGCATCTGTAAAGATTCAATATTCTAATCAATCAGAGAAAAAAACCTCAGCAAAGTCTGACCACAAAGTATCAGCAGAGGGCATTACAGCAGGGGATTATGTCGGAAAATGTATTGAGGAGGAGGAGGAAGATGGTGAAACTTACCAAGTCATTGATTCAGTTGATGATCAAACAGAAGAACAACTGGATAAAGATGGAAATCAAGATGCCTGTGCTAAAACCAAGTATCCAGGACCTAAGCAAAGCCACACATTGCATGGGGAAGGTTCTCAGATTTTAGACAATATCAAATATACAATTCGAAATGAAATAAAACAGCACCTTGAAGGTCAAGACTTCACTTCAACAAATGCTACTGAAGCATTTGAGATACTGGATTCGGTTGATGATCTGACTGAAATAGAAGATGATAACCAAAAACTTGAAACCCTCAGCACCCAAGTATCTAAAGAAGCCACAGAAGAAGAGGAAGAAGCTTACCAGGTGATTGATTCTGTGGAAGATGAGCCAGCAACCGCAGAGACCAAATTGGAGGCAGACAACAAGGAAAAAAGAACAGAGAAATCCAATGAAGCTAAAAGAGATGATAGACAAACAAGGACAAGTGGATCAAGGACCAGAACATCTAAAAGTGAAGAGGAGGGGAAATTACCAATAAAAGAGGACAAGATGGTGAAAAAATATGAAACAAGAACAAAGAAAAGCACTACAGAAAAAGACAAAAATATTCTCAAGGACACTGAAAAGATCATTCATGGGAAAGTAAATTTTGATAAAGATGAATCAGTTCAAGATGCTTTTACTGCAGAAAGATCTGATAGTAGAAGGTCTGCTAGAGGATACAAAGAGGTCAAACTGGCATACACAGAACAATCTAAAAAGCCAGAGGCAGTAGTGACTGACAACAGCAATTCAGCCATTACAGCACAATCTACCAGTGGGAGAAAGGAAAGAACGGCTAAAGAAGTCCCAACAAAAGACAAGACTACAGTAAGAAGGAGAACCACATGGGCTGTAGATTCCCAGAAACAGGATCCTGAGAAAAATAGAGAAAATGAAGAGAGAGCGCCACCGACCGAGAGGACACTGACAACAAAGAGTGATGCCTTGATAAAAGACTTAAGGGAGGACTCTACCTATGAAATGCACCCTGCGAAAGATGATGATGTTAGGAATAATCAACCTGCAACTTCAGAAAACACAAGGTTGGAAAGACCAAGGAAATATATTGAGAAAACTGTTTTGGATGACACATCTGAGCTAGTGACTCTGGATGAGGTAGGGGCAGATGAGGGTGGAGAGAAATGTGTGTTGGAGGGAGAAGAGTGGAATAGGGAGATTACGGAGGATGAGCTGCAGGAGTTTGTCACTTTGGATGAGATTGGTGAAGAAGAAGAGGAGGGACATGAGGTCTGTCCACTCAACCCAGATAGCCAGTCAGTGAAGTCCTTAAACCGAGAGGTAATGTTAGCATTTAAACTGTTGCAAACTTTTTTCTTTCTTCGAGAAATCTTTGTTCTGATAACATAAATCTTGATGCCAAACATTTTGGTTTTCTCTTTTTAGACTTTATCAAATGTGAATGAAGCAGTGGATGATGAGAATGAGAAGGGTGTCAAAAAGGAGGCTCAGAAAATCTCAAGATCTAATAAACGCAAACGTGATGACAATGCAGGTTTGTCTTAGTCTGTCTTCGCAGAGCACATTAAATTTAACAGGTTTAGATGTCAACTACATGATGGATCAACGACTTGAAGAACTCTATAAATATTAAGAACTGTAGTTTTTTAAATATGTTACAACTCTGTGGTCATAAAACATAATTTACTGCAACTACCAAGGTGTATTTTTGATTAGTTGGGTATAATCATCTGATATGCTTTCATCTAAAAGCACTAAGTACTGTAATCTTACTGCTTCCATAAAAAAAAAAATCATAAATTAGCAGCAGGCAACAAGTTTCTAATTAGATGCAGTTGATTAACTAGTCATCAGCAGGTGTGACCTCCTTTACTAAAGTTTAGTTTGATGCTCTGGTGCATGGTCAAGTTACATCTGAAGAAATCATACGACCTGTGGAATAATGTCCTTTAAACAGAAAAGACCACAGTGGAAATTTTTGGAAATAATGCATAGTGCCACCTTTGGGTTTCTTTTACAACCCTTGGGCACTATGCATTCCCAGAGTCAACCATGAACTCCTCTGTATACCGGAATATTCTAGAGTTAAATATGAGGGCAACTGTACAAGAGCTAAAGATTGGTTAAAATTGAGTCAAGATCCTAAACACAGCAGCAAATCTAAAACTGTCTGACAAAGAAAACAATCAAGGTGTTGCAATTGCCCCGTCAAAGTCCAGACCTCAACCTGATTGGAATGCTGTGTGGGGACCTTAAGAATGCTGTGCATAAATGTATATCCCCAACCTCACTGAACTGAAGCAACAGAGGTGTGGGCCAAATTTCTCCCACAACAATGTGAGAGACTGATGAAGTCACCCTCATTCCTTCAGTTCAGCTAAAGCTGGTTGTAGAAGTGATTGAATCATGGAATGTACATAGTTTTTCAAAGGACAGCACAAAGTCTTGTGTAAACTTCGTTTCACATGACTGTTTGTACATGGTAGGTTTGATAAGCAGGCATAAACAATGATGTGTGTATACATATATATATATATATATATATCATTGTCATCAAAGTTTACTCATAAATTTACTAAAAAAAATGGTAAACTGTTTTGCATTAATGTGAGTTTTTTTTTTTGTATCTCATATTAGAGGAGAATGTGAACTTGAAAAGAGATGAAGACAAGGACAAGAAAGCCGTTAGAACCAGGACAAGTGGCCAAGCCAGGAAGAGGACTAGACAGATCCCTGGTAACACAAGCACAGCTTTCTGGTTTACATAATTGTGCAGAAATATTGAGCCACTTCTCATTTCTTCATACTTTGTAATTTTGTTAAATAATCTTGAGTAAATGTTCCCTAGGCTTTCAAAGTTTTTCTTTTGACTTCAGCTGCTTTTATTCACTGATTTTTTAGTCTAGTCTTTATACCTGACCATTTTCAGTGGAATGTTTTTGTTGTTGTTTGTTTGTTAAGCCACTTAACACTGACTTATGAATCATTCAAGGACAAAAAAAGGAACCTTAGTCATGTGATGAACCAGTTGTAATGCAATACCACGCAGTGCTGTCTGGAAATCAACAAATTGGAAACAGCTTCATGACAGCATCACAATGATTGCACATGCACGGCAGTAAAATCATACCTGGGTAGAAAAACACATGGTGGAACACTATCAGTCATGGATTGGCTTCCCCAGAGCTTGAACTTTAATATTATTTAAGGAATGTGGGATCATCTAAAGTGTGGGTGTCAAACTTTTTTTTTCATCATGGGGTACATACAGCTCACTTTGATGTTAAGTGGGCTGGACCCATGAAACTACATGATAGATGTGTAATTCACAGAAAATGTACCGTGGATAACATTTCTATTGTAGTCTTTGGAAAAATACTTGGAAAAATTTTTATGATAGTAGTAGTAATAATAATAATAATGATAATAATAATAATAATAATACATTTTATTTGAGGGGGCCTTTCAGAAACCCAAGTCCACCTTACAAAAGAACAAAATTAATAATGCTGGGCATACACTGTGCGACTTTTGGCCCATTTTGAGCCGATTTTTGAGTCGTGCGACCGTTTTGGTGATCGGCCCGAGTTTCGCCTTCATCGTGTGTCGTAAATCGTGTAGTATACATGGGGTAACGAGAAGCGATTAACACCTCACGACCAGCTCCCGATCATCAATCGCTTGGTCGGGAGGATTTCAAACCTGTTTGAAATCCTCACGACCGTCGTGAGGGTGTCACCGCAGCCGCTCACACTGCACACGCGCAAACGCATAAATGTCGGTGAAAAAGACGGAGTAGCACAGCAGTGCAGCCTGTGATCTGGACACAAGCGATGGAGACACTTGTAGAACTTTGGAAAGCTCATCTGAGTCTTTTCGATGTGGCCTCACAAAATTATCACGACCACGACAACCGTGAAAATAGTTGGATTTACATTGCTGCTCAATCACAGCTGCCTGATCAATGTTTTTCATTAGCAATTTAGCAAAGTTGATGGTGGTGGCGTGCGTGTCTGTGTGAGTGAAAGACAGAGAGGGAGAGCGAGCGACAGATTTTCTGTTATAACCTTCATTTTTATGGACGCACAGTGTGAGCACTCAGGTCACATCAGAGCATCGGGCCGTATAGTGTGAGACCCTGAATCTCGACCTGCGAACTTATAATCCCTGCGAGTCAATTGTGCAGTTTGAGCAGAAGCTGAATAACGCGACTGAAAAAATCGCACAGTGTATGCCCAGCTTAAAAGGAGCAATAGTCATAAAATACATAAAATAAGTTAAAAATGCAAAACAGAACTTGACAACAGATAAAATCAGCACTAAAGCGAATAAGCCAGTTTGAACAGACATGTTTTGAGCTGTGACTTAAATACGGGAAAAGAGTCTATATTTCTTATGGCTGGAGGAAGAGAGTTCCAGAGCCGAGGAGCAGAGCAACTGCAGGCTCTGTTCCTCATAATGGTAAGACATGTGGATGGAACAGTCAGATGAATAGCAGATGAGGACAGTGGTGATATGAGGCAGGTCACACAAATAGGAAGGAGCAGATTTATGGATACACTTGTATGTGAGAAGTAAGATTTTAAAGTTTATCCTGGCTTCTATGGGCTACCAGTGAAGCTGCTGAAGAACTGGGGTAATATCAGCTCTTGACGGAGTACGAGTTATGACCCGAGCTGCAGAAATTTGAAGAAGTTGGAGTTTATGAAGGGACCTTTTAGGGAGACCAAATAAGAGGGAATTGCACTAATCAATATGGGATGTAATAAGACTATGGACAAGGATGGCAGCAGCATGGGGAGTAAGGAAGGGGCGGAGTCGGTTAATATTATGTAAGTGGAAGTATGCAGACCGGGTTATGTAATTAATGTGAGACTGGAATGAAAGAGTATTATCAAGTATGACACCCAAACTCATAACCTGGGGGGAGGGAAAGGTAGGAGAATTTTCAATGTTAATGAAAAAACTGAATATATGACCAAGAGGGAGCATGTAACTGATGAATAAAAGAGGCCCTAATACTGAACCCTGGGGCACACCAGCAGAAAAGGGATAGAGACTTGAAGAGTGGGATTTAAGTTGTATAAACTAAGTGCGGTCTGAAAGATGTGAGGCAAACCAAACAAGGGGGCTATGAGTAATGCCAATGGATGCTAACCGGTTCAGGAGGATATTGTGAGAAATGGTATCATACGCCGCACTAAGATCAAGAAGAATGAGCATGGATAGGAGACCATAATCAGCTGCCATCAGAAGGACATCTAGCGGGCTAGATTTGAGTCTTTCCTGGGCCGATTCTGGGCCCTCAGCCTTATGTTTGACACCCCTGATCTAAAGGCAGTCCAAATCTGAAGAAGAGCTTTGAATGTTCATCAAGAAGCCTGGAGAAGTGTTCCTGAAGACTGCTGCCTGTAAATTTTGCACAAAACTGCACAATCTGGTCAGAGGACTAAAGCATATATCTCAAGTATTTCTTTTTCTTCTACTGCAGTGAGAAAATCTGTTAGAGGGAAAAAGGGGGATGCAACACACGAGAGAGAAGATGCAGAAACAGAATCACTTCCTGCCGCTTCACTCGAGTCCTCGTCACTGGACAAAAACGTATCTGTACTATCAAGTGACGACAAACCAGACAGCCAGAAAACAGAGGAGAAACCAGAGAGCCAGCCCGATGTTGATGCTGCCTCTGCTGGGCAACAGCAACAGCCTGAGTATCTTGATAACCAGACACAGGAAGGACCGAGCAGGAGTGACGTTAAAGGTACAATAAGCTGTTTTACCTCAAAATGTGCTGATTTTAAACCAAAATGTTTCACTATATTTCACTGAAGTGGATGATGGTTGTTTTCCACTTAGAATTTGTTGGATGCTGTTTTGTTTTATTCTAAGTCGGTGTCTATATTGTGTTTTTCCTAACACACTCTGTCAGAAGACAGCCACATTTTATAATCTGGAACTTGTGAAGTTAAAGTTAGTACATCAAAAGTTCCTAATCATATTACACTTCAAGACATTTGAGCAGCTGTAACTTAGAGAAGTAAAATTATAAACTGGTTATCATAAAACGTGCAGTTTAATTTGCAGTCATTTTATATCATTTATTGGTCATTTTCTTCTTCTTTAGCCATCAGTAAACGAAGGAGAGCACTTATTGAACCCAAAGCAAAACGATCTTGTTCTCAGTCTCCTCACGTCACAGACAACTTGGATGCTGACGCGTCCCTTGGTGAGAACAAAACATAAAATAATGACGTCAATTTCAAGTCTTTCTTTTCTCTCATAAGTTACTTTGTATGCTTCTGGTCTTCTTCAGGTGATGAGCATGTGGTCCAAAAAATGGGGCTTTTCTGTAACCTTTGCTCCATTTTCTACCTGGATGAGCAAAATGCTACGGACCTCCACTGCAGAAGCCAGAAACACCAGGTGAACCTGAAGGTACCCACAAATTCATTTCAATAAGGAGAGATCATCTGAAGGAACTGAATGTGATTTATTTAGATACAGAATTGTTTTAGTAAACTTTTAGGTGATTAGACTCCAGTGAGCCATCATAGTAATGACTGGAGCTTGGACAGGACCTCCAGCGCCAGAGTGTAGCTGCTTCGGACAGATCGTGGCTCAAGAGTTGGGAGTTCGCCTTGTAATCGGAAGGTTGCAGGTTCGAGCCCCGGCTCGGACAGTCTCGGTCGTTGTGTCCTTGGGCAAGACACTTCACCCGTTGCCTACTGGTGGTGGTCAGAGGGCCCGGTGGCGCCAGTGTCCGGCAGCCTCGCCTCTGTCAGTGCGCCCCAGGGTGGCTGTGGCTACAACGTAGCTTGCCATCACCAGTGTGTGAATGTGTGTGTGAATGGGTGAATGACTGGATATGTAAAGCGCTTTGGGGTCCTTAGGGACTAGAAAAGCGCTATATAAATACAGGCCAGGCCATGTAAGTATGGGAGGTCTGAGGCTTAAAGCAGGCAGAGGGGCGGTTGACTGGCTCATAGAAGGTGGACGGAAGCCAAGATGTTAGCATTGAGTTACTGGCGTGAGAGAGAGGAAGTGATGTAAAGGAAAGAGTGGGAGCCTGAACACTTCAGGAAAGCAGGCAGATGAGTGATTAAAGGTCTTTCTTATTGAGGCTTTGTAAATGAGTGACTGCACAAAAACATACAAGTGGTCTCACCTTTTTCCCCTTTCTTTTATTTCCAGAAACATCAACAGAAGCTTCGACCGAGGCCTTCGAGAATGTCGACAAGAAATTATCAAGGCTCTGTTAAGGATGAATATAACTAGATTTTTTTTTCTTCTTTCCTGTTTTTTATGAGAGGTGCAAACAAAACCATGTGTAGTTGAGACTTGGTGAGGAGTGACTCAAGTGTGTGAAACCTGGGAGAATGACTTGTCTGCGTGTTGAACCACTGGACAAGTTTTAAATTTACAGTTTCAGGTGAATAATTAGCCCTCATGAACATATTCTTATAAGAAAAATAACTAAGCGCTTTCTGCCGCTTTTTTCATGGAACATCTACCATGAGGAAATTTTTTTGCGTCGTCCACAGTTTTTGTCACATGACATTAGCTACGTCCCTCAACAGCTACTAACACAAGGTAAATGTATTTTTGTCCATATCGTTTTTATTGGGTCAAAGCCCTCAGGTTGGTTATAGATCTTTTTTTGTTTCTAATTATAACAATAACAATAAATTCTAATTTTTAAATAATGTATTTGTTTTCACGTAGTTTTTCCTCCCCTGGTTGAAATTAATACATAAGTACATGTAACATCCATTAATTTTCTTTAACTGAGTTTGGCTACTGTCCTGTAAATACCTTAGATCGTATTAAAGATGGGCATAGCCTTTGGGTTCACAAATGAAGTGGAAGTGCCTTAAACATGCATTTCAGTGAATGGGCAGCAGGGAGAGACTCCTCTGGTTGGAGAAGGGTTTCAGTTGTATAGAAGTTTGTGGGAAGTCTGCTAACAAAAACATTATGTTTTTTTACTAAATGTTGGTTATTTTTAAGAGGGAGATAGGAAGATTACCCACCTTTCACTCTTTAGCTAATCGGGGTGCATGTTTACAGTTGTATCCACCCCTTGCGTGTTTTAAAACTCGCAACATGCTGATGGGGAAAATGCTCCACTGGTTTGTCATGTGAAACAGAAAGGATGTCAGTTTTCAGCTTCATGTACTTTGCTGCTGTTAGAGAGAAGCATGCTGTCTAGATTTATGCAAAGCTAACAAACTTTTTTTTTCCTCTTTCAGTGAGAGAGAGAGCGAGTACAACTATATTGTTTTATGATTGGTTTGCTGTATGTCAAAGCTGTTAACTATGGTATGTTCACCCTGTAAATCTTCATGCACATCAGTGCAGTTTAAACGCAACATTTTCTCCCCGCAAGTCACTACAGAAATATCTGTACACATTTCCTGTGTAACCTCGGGGAAAATAAAACACTTCCTGTTTTTTCAGCTTTAGATATTTCTGTCATTTATTCGATTCTGCTCCTTCTATTGTTAAATGTTGTTCACAAAGATATCGTAACATACACGAGTGAATTCTTAAATACTGTAATAGTTATTAAAATAGTATATAGGATTTGTGTAGCCATAAATATTTATCTAAACCTTTAATTGTATTAATACTGTATTACATCTGAGTTTAATATCATTAAACACACAACCAAACACAACCATTTTATTTTCACTTCACGTCTTCTTTTTAGCTCTTGTTTCATCCCCATCAATTACTAGAAAACAATTTAGTCTATCTAATGTAATCTCTTAAGTATACATCCACTTTTTTATTTACTCTTTTAAAGACCAAATTTATGATTTCTGCCTCTTAGCTCAGTCCGGTGACCTTTGGATCACAGAGGTGGCTGTGGCTCAGGAGATAAATTGAGTTACCTACCCGTACGGTTGGTAGACGGATTCCCCAATTACTCCAGTTTGGCAAGATACTGAAGCCTGAGGTGGAGAGTGTGTATACATGAATGTTAGATAAGGTGCTTGGGTATAGAAAAAAGGTGCTATGTGTGCTATGTATGCACCAGTTGATCCATTTACCATCTAACTTGCCCTGTGTGTAAAGCTCCTCCTGTACAAGGAGAAATGTAGGCAGAAGAGTTCACATATTAAATGCTTTTACCACATGACTCTTGTATTTGACTGTTTTAGAACTGCGCACATTACAGAAGATGCAATAAATATTCTCATAAATCCAACCAGCCCTCTTCCACTATGGGCTGGAACCTGCCAGCTGTAAAAGGTGGGATACACCCCTGGACAGGCTGCCATGCTGGCCTTAGTTATAGAGAGTTAGCTATAACCAACCTGCCATACATGTCTTTGGACTGTGAGAAGAGACGCAAACTTAGCTGTTTATTATTGTTGTTATTATTTGTTGTTTTCTGATAGGTAGAGGAGAGATGCCAGAATAAATTTCATTTCACTTGTATAACAACAATAAAGTCTAACCTATTATGTGCGCATAGACCAGCTGTAATTGTAATGCAATCATCGCCTTACAGTTTATCATTTTTATGTTAGTCGCAGAAGGACCCGCCCATTCCGCCACGGCTCGTTCATTGGTCTAGCCCGTTGTCCGTCACTTCCTGACTCCTTGAGTCATGTGACGCATGTTTTCGTTGTAACGTTTCCGCGTTTAGTGAGTGTTTTCGCCGCGTCATGTGGCTGTCAGTAACCCAAACCTCGAGCAGGATCAGGGGTTGAAAGCCTCACACCGACTCCTCCAAACAAATTTTTACCGGAGGTCCGAGGAGTCTCCCAGCCGCCGCAGAGACTCTTCCCGCGGGGCGTTGTTGGAAGAAAGGCTCGGGTCCGGAGGGAGCGATGGCGGACGGGGAACGGTCACCGCTGCTGCCCGATCAGCACGACGGGACCAACGGCTTCTCTCCCGGTGCGAGCTCACACGGATATCTGCCGAAACCTCAGAGTATGTCCTCTGTGTCCTTTTCACACCACCATTCAGAATACACGCACTCATTAACAGGCTTCAACAGCGTGGTATTGTAGTTTGTTTTTACCGTTAAAGGTGTCATGTTGTAAACAAATGTTAGTTGTCAGGCTAACGTTAGCCGTAAATAGAGACATTATGAGACAACTAAAGGAGATTCAACCCGCACAAAATTAATTAAAGACAGGTTTTAGGTTGATTTACCCATGCTAATGAGCACCTTTGAGCTGTCAGCAGTCTTTAACGGATGTTAGGCATGAAAAACCGGGTGTTTGAAAGGCTTTTCATGTGGGTAAGTTTGATTTGGTGATTTGGATTATGACAAGAGGTCAGAGCTCCAGGCTGTCAGTTCACTGTAACAACGCCCTGTGATTAGTCATTTATCGAGCCTGAACAGCAAAAATCAGCAGGTTCTGATTGTTCTCATGTGAGGATTTGCTGCTTTTCTTTAGTGCATGGTATTGATGCGTTGAGTTTTGATGAAACGGGCACAGAGTAAAGTAATTTAAAGACTTCATTTTGGACAGGGATATCTTGATTGTAAAATTCTCGACCAATACTAGAGATTACAAATAACAATGTGGCCAGACCATTTTTATTGTGTCATTATTTTACTATTGTTATGGGTTATGTACTTTTTTTCTTGTACCAGGAAAATATTAAAAATCACCGTTAACCACACAGATTTCCCAAACCTTTGAGTTGTTCCGCTTCAGCAGTTTGACTGATTTATCTGGCATTGCAACATGAAACAATTGCTTCTCAGTTGGGGGTTGGGGGGGGGAACCCTGCAGTCGGTCTGGTGATCACCACAGGCTGCTTCCGATTAATGAGTCTGTGTCATGCTCAGGTGTTTTCAGTCTGTGCTCTGCCACAGGGATTTTTTTTAACATGTTTTTGCTTCAGCATCTTGGACAAGTCTGCTGAATGACAAATGTGGCATAATTATGATTAAGGAACTGACCTCACAGCCCATTGTTCCTTCAGTGGGCTGGTTTCAGTCATTATGCAAATGTACTGTTTATAAGGTTTGGGGAAACCTGCAGTCAGCTGAGACTGAAGGAGTCACTTGGATGAGTGACGAAACGTTTCTCCCACAAAACGCTACGTCCAGATGAACAGATTCAACTTTTGGAGACAAATGTGGGAGCATGTTGGGTTTTTTTTCTTCCTTCGCACCACTCTACCTCTGAAACCTGGTAGAACCAGTATTTTGGCATTGCTGTGTATTGTCAGGCACATCCGAAAGTCATTTAGTGACTGAAATGGAGTGAAACCACATGATGTCTGATATCAGGTAGATGGACTGAAACTATCCCACCTGTAAATACCTTAAAACTAATGGTGTATAAACATCACCTTTTTTTCAGATTGGGCAGCGCTCCCATTTCTGGTGTGAGAGAATCTGAAAACCACTAACAATCCACCATTTCTTTTCATTTCCTATACAGTATTGATACCGATGCAGAGTACTAATCCGATACCAGCAAAATGCCAATAAGCTGTAATCCACAATGTGAGGGAAGAAACTGGATATTATTATTTTTTTTATGTGTATGACAAGATCAGGCTTCCCTTGCTGCCTTGCTTTACTAACTTTAGAAAATAAAATGTGACAAGTAAACAAGAATTTAGATTTACTGAATTGTTACTGAGCAGTAAAATGATAAACCAGGACCAAGATGGCTGTTCTGTGCATGCCTGATCTCGTCTGAACTTGGAAGCTAAGGGGGGTCAGGCCTGGTTAGTACGCAGATGGGAGATTTCTTGGAAACTGCACGATTTGGGAACGGCTGTGGTTCAGGAAGTAGAGCAGGTCATCTGTCAGGTTGAATCCCCACCTCCTCTAGTCTCCATGTCAAAATATGTTTGGGCTAATTTGTTTTTCATAACTACATCTTTTTTTCTACATAATAAACCTCCTAAACATCATATCCACTGCTTGTAAAATGGAACTGATTCAAAACAAATTAGGACTTTTATTACTGCAAAATAATTTAGAAATCAAAATTATTTTGCAGAATTACTCGAATGTGTATTTTGTAAATAAATGTTTACAAAATATACAAATAAATGCAAATATATATATTTTATTTATATTATACATTATTAAACATACATTATTAAACCTTTTCACTTCAATCAAGTAGATTTCCGTGAATTGTATATGTCACATGACGATAGGAAATCAATACAAATATTTGAGCTAAGCCTGTCACAACCTGTCAGGCAAGAAAATTTTTTGGTTTGAAGTTAAGAAAATTGATTGTGCTGAAGGACAAAAACCAGAGAACTACTGCAAAGCAGAATACAAAAAAAAAATAAAAAAATGTTAAATTATTTTAATAGTCAACGGAAAGAAAACATTGTCATTGAAATCAAACTATGATTAATTGCACTTCCCTAGAAGCAACTCCATATAATAACTTGCAGAAATGCGTCGAAGTCTCTCAGTGTCTGGGATTTAAATGAAAAGTTTTTTGTGTTTTTGTTTTGTTTTTTTACTAGTAAACTAAAAAAGTTGTTCCACTTTTCTGTGCAGTCATGTCAGACACCACATGCCTGGCTTGTTTGTCTTTTTTCATTGCTCTTATCTCTGCTGTAACTCTAATTTCTCTCTCTCACTTCTCTGGTTGCTTCCTTGTAAGTTTGACAGTCACTTGGTTTCTGTGCTTCCTGTATTACACTCACTGAGTTTTGACCCTTGACAGTGTCACGCATAGATAACATTATGTTAACCAATATAATTAAACATACAATTTGCTGACCCACACATGAGTCAGTATAAACAAACAGATACACATCTGAATTCTGTTTGTGCACCTACTGTTTGTCTTGAACAAGCACAAAAGTGGTGATATTGTGAACCAATACTTGTTAACGATAACGTTGTTTACTGAACTGCAGTGTTGTACCATTGCACAAGAGTTTTGAAGAGTGAAAATGCAGAAATTTACCATGAGAAAATGGATGGCTCTTAGAAATGCCCCATACAAAAGGGAGAAGCAGTTACACTGATCTGGTAAGCCACTAGTTTCCTGATCAGTGTCATCAAGTTAAAGTTAAAGATTTTCCATGCACACCACATAGACAAAAGTACCAGGCCACAGATTTTAATCTTTGAATTCAAGTGTTTTCAGTCTCACATGTTTCTAAAATAAAGCGCCTAATCATACAGTCTGTCTTTACAAATATTTGGTTTGGGAATGGGTCCTTTTAAAGAGCTCACGGAGTACGACTCCACCACAGCAACAAATTCATTACATTTCTTGCTTTCATTAGGTCTTAGCAGTATAACAGCAAAGTGGAAGAGTTTAGGAGCCACGGCAGCTCAGCCTCAAAATGTCAGACCGATGTAAAGTTACAGGGAGGGGTCACCAAGTGCTGAGGCGCATAGAAGACTCTGCTGACTCCTGAACTGCAAAGCTCCAAATTTCATTAGTCCATTAATATTAGCACAGAAACTGTGCACTGGGAGCTTCATGGCATGTGTTCTCATGGCTGAGCAGCTGTAGATGTAATGTGTAGGTGGAGCAGTACTTCGGGCTATATATTTTCTATCTTTTTTTCATGATAAACAAAATGTTGTTTTATTAGTGTTAATAAATACAGTGTTAATAAAACCTCTTCTTCATCTTCATCAGGTTTAGCTCCGTTCCCCAGCTCAGTGGCACCTGGCGAGCCTCCACCCCCGTACTCCCCACAGGGCAGCCCGGACAGCAGCAGCGCTCCGGTCATCAGCTGCCGGGTTTGTCAAACCTCCATATCTGTGGAGGGCAAGACGCACCAGCATGTGGTGAAGTGCAACATCTGCAATGAAGCTACGGTGAGAGGCAGATACAGAGAACCATATAGTCTTGATGTACCTCAACTACAGAAAGAAACAACGTTTATTTTCTGCAAGCTTAGATTATAATAAATGTTAAGCATATTTAACACAGAAGACCATTTTCCTCTGCAGGGACTCTTATTTTTGTTGGAGCCTTATTTGAGATCCCATGTTGCTGCGTTAAGTTTCTGTATTATGCTGTTACTACAAAAACTCAGTGCTTCTGTGCACATTTCAAAATAAAAGTCATCTGGCATTGCAGTAGAATAAACCGGAAAACCCTTCCTTTATGGGGCTTTTATTGTGAAACATTCAATGGTAAACAGCACAGTATTAAAAACTCAATAAAGCAAAGTGGGTCTATATTAATGCATCAAACACAACATATGGAAAACCGAGATCTAGCTTACTGTAGTTATAAATAGTAATTATAATAACTATAATTAATTAGTTAGAATTAGTAAAGACTTGATGCAAGTGAACGGAGATAACCTGCACAGATAAAATAACTTTACCTGTCTAGAGATGGTTGGTGACCAGCTGGTAACCAGTGATCACTAGGGAAAAATGTGTATTCCCTGACCAGTCGGCAAGTGGTTGCTGACTGTCGCTAGCACAAATTGGTCTCAAATGGTTATATTGTGCTGCTTCCTTGTAATTCCTTTAGTCGCTAGCAGACTGCCATAGTGTCTCTTAATTTGCATTGACATCACCAACTTGTCTGCAGACAACTACTTGCTAAGTGGTAGTGAAACTGACGACGTTGACATTCAAAGTAACATTTCAGCAGTAAGGGCCCACTTTTACTTTGCTTCCTGCTTACATCACTTTGTTTCTGGTCTCGATGCTTAGGGCAGTTTTTCTTCTTGTAAATTTCCACCTGGAGCATGATGGGAAATAATCTCAAAAGGTATTTAGTTGTTGTCTTGCAAATGGTGACCCTGTAAGATCCTAAGTCTTTCCAAATTTTTATATTCTGCGACTTAAAACTATGACTTGTGGTACACTTGTAGATGTGCCTGACTGTTTTCGTTCAAAACTAAAAAAAAGAGAGACTGTTATCCGCTTGAAACATTGGCATCCTGAAAAATGAAGAAAAAACATTTGACAAGAGTAGTTGAAACCAGACTTTGTATACCAAAAAATAGTTAATAACTTTTTAATATAATAGAAATCTGTACTTACGTCAGTATTTGTTAGAAAGTTGCATTGGTAAACCACAAAATATCGGCGTGTTGGATTATCGTTCCCTTCTTCATGTGTCTGATGAAATCAAAAGTAAAACAATTTAAGAACCTCACATTTGGAAAAGCCAAAAGCAAATGTTTTAGGTTTCTTATTCTTCCTTTCTGTGTCTTCACCTCTCTGGTTTCAGCCCATTAAGAACGCTCCTGTTGGAAAGAAGTATGTCCGCTGTCCCTGCAACTGTCTGCTGATCTGCAAAGTGACATCGCAGAAGATCGCCTGTCCAAGACCGTACTGGTGAGTCAGGAAAAGAAACAGAGGCTGCTTTTAATCCATCTCAGCTTTAACACGTAATCACACCACCTGTTTCAGCCGTTCAGCAAAAGCAAGCATTGCGTGGTGTTAAGAGACTGTTGAAGGTATACCCTTTTTGGAAAATTCAGTCCTATTTTTGGTATAACAAGTTATAATAATGAAAGTAAAATGATAAACTCTAGTTATATGACACTTGTATTAACAAAGTTACAAATTTCTCATATTAAAGCCTGAAACAGAATTAAATATGTTTAAAAAAGAATAGAACAGACCAGATTTTATAAAACAGGCCTGGAAAAAGCCTGGCATAACTGGGGATTTACGCTTCAAGTGGATATCTGTGCTGGGCTACATTATAACCAAAAACCTCTCTGATGCCCTACGATGTAATCTGGCGTGCAACTACCTGAAAATATGGCGCAGCCCAAAGCTGTTATTATTGGTCTCTTCAATACCGTTGATTCCTCCAGCGCATTTCCAGCTACTTTTTAGCTGCAGTTTTTAAATCTATTAGTGAGAGAATAAAAATTATCATCTCAAAATAAGGAACAATAGTTATAGCTTCAGTATTCCCAGCATTTTGTTTGTTTCTGTAACACTGACACCACATACAAAAACCAGGACATGACCTCCCCAGTACCCTTAATGGCGTGTTTTGACCCTTCAGTGTATAAATTGGTAAAAGATGTGGTTTGATGACTATTATAATAGCGTCTGGGTTTTTCCAAGGGTAGCTCAAATAAGCTGTGTATACAATAATAAGATGGCCTTTATTAGTCCCACAGGTGGGAAATTTGTTAACAGAAATCACCCTCACTAACCTCTGATGCAGACATGGTCACTTTGTTCTATAAGCAGGCCTGAAGTATGAAACTACTCGGTTCTAAAAAGAGAAACAAGTTTACTCCACATAGGTAAACCATAAACTGTGGCATCACACTTCCATCTTGAAGCCTTGATTTTTACCCTGCTATTTTGGTTTTGTAGCCAGAATATTTGAAGGGATTACAGTTTTGCTCACTAAAAATGAAGCTTCGTGATACCTTTTCATCAAGCCACATTATTTTTTTAGATTAACTCTAATAAAAATACTCCAAAAGGAACAGCAGCACCAGGTCTAGCTCAGTGACTCCAATTAGAGGTGGAGAGGCCTGGCAGACAGCACAGGACTACAGCTGCCTGTGTTGGCATGCCTGTCAATCAAAGCAGCCTGGAGCAAAGAAGTACGGCTGCTCTGCCAACAGATGACGGCAACATAATTTTCATAAATCTCAGGTTCATGGCTGAACGAGCCTCCTGGTCTCCCTCAGCTCGCGTCTTCATCCACTGCGGTTTAGCAGAATGACAGCCTGACATCGGTCAGACTGGAACATTTCCTGCTGCTGTCATCTTCCATTACTGCTGATTAAGTCTGTTTCCAGTACTTTTTCAGTGTAAGCTGCTTGTAAAGGCTTTTTGCTGTCAGCTCTGAGAGGACAAACAGAGATTGAGTTAGTGAGGTGTGCTGAGCCGAAAGTCATGAAGGTGGACCTCTTTTTCATATTTTGATCTTCAGTGTTTTAGTTTAGGTGTCCAATTTTTAAACCAACTAACAAATCATGATCCAGGTCAGGGGTGTCAAACATGAGGCCCAGGGGGCCAGAATTGGCCTGGCAGAAACTTTGGAGAAAGTGAAGGAGGACATAAATTTTGGGTTTTTACAGATTAAGTCCAAGTGAAATTCCCACCTGACACTCTTAATCAGCTGGGGGCTTTTTGTACAGTAACTTTAGTATATTTCCTCATTTATTTATTTACTATAATCACTTCCAGTTACAGTTTTTCCAAGTTACACACCTACGTATTACACAGAGGTGGCTTTAAATTTTGCAACTTTAGATTTACACCCTTTTTTAAAAAGCTGAAAAAGGCTCTTCACATGTGTTCATGTTAAATCAGTATTTTCTGTTCCCTGCCAGTAAACGCATCATCAACCTAGGTCCAGTCCACATTGGAGGGGACAGTCCTGAACCACGGCGTCAGCCTGTTGGCATCAGAGTCATCTGTGGACACTGCTCCAACACATTCCTGGTACAAGTCACACAGTCACATGTCTTACATTACAGCTGACAATGCCAGTTTTACTTCTTTATGTATTTATTTACTGACATCTACAGAATTACTTGCCAATGTAGTCTTCTGCTTTACCTCCCGATACAGAACTGTAATATATGCACACACTGACCTTTTCATTTCCTCTCTCTTAGTGGACAGAGTTTTCAGACTGCACTTTGGCTCGATGTCCTCACTGCCGAAAAGTGTGAGTATGTCAGATGTTCACTTTCTCTCTCTCTGTGTGTGTGTGTGTGTGTGTGTGTGTGTGTGTGTGTGTGTGTGTGTGTGAGGAAGGTAAATAAGTGTTTTACATTTATAATTTGAATTTTTTTTTCTTTGACTGTCTCTCGGTTTGATTTCCAGCTCTTCTATTGGTGTGGGGTACCCCAGAAGGAGGAGCCTGCTGTGCCTCCTGCTGTTTTTAATCTTCGCTGCCTCCACCGCAGGACTTTTGGTGTGTATTTGTGGGCGAAGATGTTGGAGTGATGTTAACTTTTAAACTGTTGGTAGATCAAATTGTATCTGTTTTTTAAAGATGATGATCAGGATGCCAAGAGCCAAATCATTTAACCAGCAGATGTCCTACTGCTGGAAATTTTAGGCGAAAATAAACTCAACAGCCATTTTATTAACTAAACTAGTCCTGGGTTGGACCCTTTAGCCTTCAAAGCGGCCTTAACTCTTCATGATATAGATTTAACAAGGTGTTCTTAACTGATATGAGTTAAGAACACTTGTATCTGGTTCAAGGTTCAACATGTTGTGTGTTGAGAGGTGCTCTTCTACATACTTTAGCTGTAACAAGCGGTTATTTAGGTTTCTGTTGCCTTCCTGTCTACTCAAAACAGCGTGGCCATTTTCTGACCTCTGACAGCAAGAGGTTTTCTTCCACAGACCTGCTGCAAACTGGATATTTCCTCTTTTTCACATCATTCTCTGTAAACCATAGAGATGGTCATGTCGGAAAATCCCAGTAGACCAGCAGTTCTTCATCAACCACAACACATTCAAAGTCACTGACATCACCTTTCTTCCTCATTCTGATTCTTAGTTTGAATTTCAGCAGATTGTTGGAACCATGTCTGCATGCCTAAATGCAGTCAGCTGCTGCCATGTGATTGGCTGATTAGATATTTGCATTGACTACCAGTTGAACAGGTGTACCTAATAAAGTGAATGTTGAGTGCATAATGTATTTGTGCTACATTTAAATTAAATTGACATTTAATTTTGGTTATTAACGTTTATTTATTGTAACTATTACTGTAAATAGCTAATCACATTAACTGTTATTGCTGCACTTTGATATTGTAAATAACCTTATTGTAAACTCCACGTTTGTACAAAAGGCAGATTCACAGATGCTCTTTTTGTTCACCTTGATCTAAGTGACAACAGAATGACTGTTAATCACACACTGCACAGATGGCTCCAGAAAAGCCTCAATTCTCAACACTTTTTAGGCAATTTTTATGACATTTTTCAAGTCATACAAAGCACAACATTATTAAAAAACAGTTAACAAAAGAAAAAAAAGAGGCAGAGCACTGACACAATAAGCAATAATATCATTGTAATTGTTGGTAAATGGGTTCAATTCATGCCAAAGCAGCACTGATATTGAATGTTATTCCTTCACATAAGCATGTTTTCATGCCAAAACTGTTTCCTTTAGTCAACATGAGCTTTGGTCAAGTATTCCCATAGAAAAAGCTGACAATTGAAACATAGTGTCGATTAGACGGAGTCCACATATATTAATACATATTCGTGGAGGCGTGTGGTTAATATGTATTTTATTTTGTTGATTTTGTGGTCTTCCTCATTGACCGTTCAGTACAGTAAATAATTATTTGTCAGGTGCAATTGCTAACTGACATCACAAGGTGCCGCTTTCAAAATAAAACTGAAATCTTAAAAACATCTCCTGTGTGCTTCTGTGTTCAGGTCGGCACCTGGAAGTCCGCCAAGAGCTCAAAAGGGATCTACGTGTCGTGGGTGCTCCTGCTCCTGCTCATGTTTTTCACCATGGCCAGAACCATCTACTGGAAGTGTCTAAAAATTAGTGAACCCTTATCCAATATCACATAGAGGGAGAAAGAGGGTGAGGTAGGCGAGAGGGCTGCTGTATGAGGAGGAGAAAATTTAAAAAAAATTTTAAAAAAGAAAGTAAAGATCTCAAGTGAGAACAAAACAGTGACTCCTGACATCAATGTGAGGCAAGAAAAAATGGGGGGACAGTAGGTATAAAGAAGAGTTAAAGAACAAAAAGTTTTTTAACATGTTAAAAACTTCAAGTTGCTACCAAATTGGGTTAGAAAATATAAACATAAACATGACCACACATTGCCAAAATTCATGTAATTCAGTTTCTTTTGTTTAGCATTACATGTTGTAGGTGGTTGTTGCACCACAGAAGAGAAGCTGGATGGATGAAATGTGGTTCTTTGCATTACTAATGGGGTGTTTCAGAGTCTGATTCTGCTGTTTTCTGATTGGATTAGTTAAATTGGAGAGCTGCATGTGATTGTGATTTTTGAGAGGTCCATGCATTTTAAGCAATTTTAAATAAGGACACTCCTAGAGCACAGTACTCCACCAAGGCCAATACTTTATCTTGGAGTTTAAAAATGAAAGTAATGTAAACTTTTATAGTGTCCTTCTTTTGCCAATCCTCTGCCGCTCTGCCAACAGCAAGATCTCTGTTAAAAAAAGAAACAAAAGACTTGAGTCTAAAACTTCTAGGCGTTAATTCAAACTTGAGGCTGAACTTTTGCACAGATTACTATGTTTTTGCTGGTATAGAGAGGTCCTTCAGTGTTTACCAAGACCATAAACATGATTATGGAAATCAAAAATGTATTCACTTTGTTATTCCTGACTAAAATGTTTATGGTTCTCAGGTAAATGAAAACCCAAATAACCAATCTGGTTTAGAAAAAAATATTCTGTTTGCCTAAAACGCTAGTGGATGGTAGCCAAAAGTATCATCTATGCAAGAAAAAAAAACTAAAATACAATTTGGCCCGAAGAAGGTCTTTTAATTAAAAGAATAGTAATAATCAGACTGGGTAGATCAGGCAGAATAATTTACTAGTTAACTTTTTTTGCCAGCCAACAGAGGAGCAAACGTTCCCAAATTTGCTTTCAAATGGATCCAAAACGGAGTAGAACCAGTAGACGCTTCTCTTATTAAAGGACTAGTGTGATATTTTAAGTGAGACTGTGCACTTTGAAAATTGGGCAAGAAGACTGATATTGCTCATGCCTGTGTGATAAATAAGAATTTAAAGAATTTACAATCAGCATATCTTACTTTAGCTTAGCATAGCATTGCATAAATGTAAGTGAAATGCTAAAAAATATTAAATTAAAAGTTGATGTTGTGCTTTCATGGGGTATTAAGTGTAGAATTATTTGTTTACCATTGTTTTTTTTAGCAGCTTTGCATATAGCCCGGTTACCTTTTTGCGTTTGTTTCCAGTCTTTATGCTAAGCTAGAGCTAGCCAAGCTATTTTTTTTCTCTCATTATTTAAAGCACTGACAGGCGAGTGCCACTGATCAACAGCAAAGTGTCTTGTTTAAGGCATCAGTCACACAGGATGATGCACCAGTTGGCGACCACCTAACAATAACTAGCCTTCAAGTAGTTGGCAAGTGGTTACTGGAGGTTGCCTGGCAAAATTTGTTCTGTGTTGGACCAAAAATCACTTTGTGGCTGTTTTGGTTGCTAGCAGATCGCTGCAGTCTCCTATAGTTTACATAGGAGACGCTGACTTCTGCAAACTCTCATTAACTACTCGACTAGTATTAGTGCAACGCACTCCAGAAAGAGGTCTTACACCTTCAAAGTAGAAGTTGTGGCCTTTGAAACATGTTCGTTTCAGTGCTAAGCTTTTACTTTAAAGAGGAAAGTCTCTGCTTGTGGGGTGTCGTACGTTCGCATGTTTCGCTAATGCTAGTCAAGTAGTTAATGAGTTTTTGCAGAAGTCAATGTCTCCCATGTAAACTACCGGAGACTGCAGTGATAATGTTAGTAGCCACAAGGAGATTTTTGGTCCAGCACCCTGTTGGCAACTGACTTCAGGACAGGAGGTCGCCAGGGGGGTGACAGGCTGGTCTGTAGGCCTGTGTGACAGAGGCCTAAACAAATTAAAGATGAAGAATTATGCACAATGAAAGAGAAAGTCCCAAAGCAAATAGTTTTCATAATGTTTGAATGTTTCATAACAAGTGCAGGACCAAACTATGAGAAGTAAAGTACTTAAAGGACCTTGATTACCACATAAAGGCACATGGCAAATGAAATAACCATGTGTAATTCATTCTGAAGGCATTAATAATTAAATATATACTTTTAAAATTTTTTGCTGAGGGACAGATTATGGTGTGAGTTAAAACTGATCACTTAGTATGTAAAAAATGCTTTTAGTGCGAACAAGTGAAATCATGGAAAAGCAAGCCAGTGGAAACTGATGGATGATATGAAGAGGGAAGTCAGGTTGCAGCTAATAAAGGGTTCACATGAGGAAATGTTTATGGAGGAGCATTAACATGAGATTAAATAGCACGTTTCCTTTTTTTCTTTTTTTTGGTCATGTTGTGTAGTAGCACGTCAGCAATCTTATCAGATCTTTGACAGGGTGCTTGGGGCATTTGATGTGATTCTTTTTTTTTTTTGTGTAACACCAGCTTTATTTTGTAATGATTCATGTCAGAGAAACTCAAAAGTTTTAGGTTGATCAAAAATGGCATGTTTGAATTTAGTGAAAATATCAATGTGACAGAGCTTTGATATGTGTGTACTGTTCATATTCTTCAAAATCGTCTTTGAATCACAGGTTTAAAACACTTGATCCACACGCGGGTTATTTTATTTATTTCTCTATTTTATTTGAATCAAACTAACTGCTCTGACATTCTAGTAGAACCTGTTAGAGTGTCCGTTTCTTTGTGGAAGTGCAAATATATCCAGTGGATGTTGATTATTTTAGACTGTACAGAATTGTCAAAGCTGTCTCTTGTCCCTCATGGCTGATTAATGTAAGTACCTGCTGACTGTGAAACATGTTGCACTACATTGTACAGATTAACTACTGTATCTTTTTGTCAATGTTATTCTGGTGGATGGAGTTTTTTTTTTTTTTTTTTTTTTTTTGGGTATAATGCAAAACAAAGTAATACTTTTAACAACATCCTCTGACTCCAGTGTGCCTCTTATTTATTTACATATATCAGCTATTAATAATATGTGTCTCTCTTTGTCACACAAACTTATCAGAGTATTTAGGATGTATTGTAATGTCTTTAATACCTGTGAAACTTTTATAGTTTATGTTAGTTTCTTTTTATGCACCACTGCATTTACAGTCTAATCTGATTTGCACTGCTGATCCCTGGTTTACACTGTGTATGTATTTAGTGCTTTTCTAGTCATACTGACCACTCAGTCAAATTTCAGAACTGCCTCAATTCTTGGTGACGTAGATTCAACAAGGTGCTGGAAACATTCCTCAAAGATTTTTGGTCCATGTTGACATAACAGCATCACACAGTTGCTGCAGATTTATCAGGCGTACATCCATGATGGTAATCTCCCGTTCCACCAGTTCCCAAAGGTCCTCTATTGGATTGAGATCTGGTGACTGGAGGACTTTTGAGTACCATAAACTCACTGTCATGTTCAAGAAACCAGTTTGAGATCCAACCAGCCATCAGAAGATGGATACACTGTGGTCATGAAACAAACTCATTGGTACCAAATCCTGACACTACTGTTATCTGTGTCCAGTTTTGGTGAGCGAATGTGAATAGAAGTAGTAGCATCAGTTTCCTGTTCTTCGTGTTCTGGCTCACAGAAGCGACACCTGGTGTGGTCTTCTGCTGCTCTAGTTCACCTGCTTTAAGTTTTGACTGAAGAGATGCTCTTCTACATACTTTACTTGTAATGAGTGGTTATTTGAGTTTCTGTCTCCTTCCAATTGGCTCAGAGCAATCTGGCCATGGTCCTCAGCAATTTTTGACCATTCTGTGTTCAGAGTAACTTTAATCACCTTTCTTCCCTGTTCTGATGCTAGACTTTAACTTAAGAAGATCATCTCTACATACCTAAATGCAATTAGGTGATGCCATGTGATTTGATAATGAGATAGTTAAATTATACAGGAGCAGATTGATGGACAGAATAAAATATGTGATGCTTCAGCTGATTGTTAATGCAACTAAGTATAATTTTAACTGGACGCGCTTTTCTTTGGGCTGTGGGAACAAAAAAGGCCCAGAGACCAGAAGAGTCACACCCAGATATTCCATGTGCTGGTTAATAATGATGCACCAGTTTTTATCAGTATGAGAGAACAAAAAAGTCAAGCATCAGCTGACAGTAGTCTGAAAACACAGCAACAGTTTCATGCCAGTAATAAATGTATTAGTTTTATTGGTTTTATTGAAGTTATAAACTCTTTAACTTTGACAAGAGTTCGGCAGGCAGAACCAGTCCTAAAATTATTTGATAAGTAACCATCAAGAATAAATCGAACCATTGCTTCTATTAACTTGAATTAAAAGTCTACATTAAACTGAAAGATAGATGAATGGATATTTGCGAAACTGCAGGACATAATTTGAGGTGTGGGTTGTTAACTTTGTTTAGCTTCTGAGGAAGGGTATGCTAAAAATTGTATAATTTATTTACAAATTGTAAATTTGTATACGTTGAACATGTTATGTATTTAACACAGAACGCCACAAGAGGTCAGAAGAGCAGTATCTTTAAGTTAAATCTGCTGTCTTTAACCTCATAAGACCCGAACTCTTTCATGGCATGCATTTTCAATTTCTCTTTGCTATTTGGGCTGATTGGGAGCTGATAAATGTAATAACAAAGAATTACCTGATTTTTTTTTTATCATATTTTTATTTATTTTATTTGTGTTTCTGAGAAAAATGAGATCCACATAAGAGGACATTCGTTTTAAATTTAAATTAGCAGTATAATGTCCTCGTAAGTGGATATCAGGCCCTTGTAGAGCAAAATTTAGTATTTTGGTCTAGACAACCAAAATGTGATGTCCACATATGTGGATGCCAGGTCCTAGGAGGTTAAAGCATTACCTGGAGTGTCAGTTAAAAAAAGAAATCTATTGCCTGGAATATCAGTTGCCATAGGTTTGTCTGATATTCTTATAACATTATAGTTATCCCAAAAAAGTTGATTCTGTTCATCTGGACGTAGTGGGAGAAACATTTCGTCACTCATCCAAGTGACTTCTTCAGTCTTGTTAATCAAACTAAAGTCTAATCACTCCAGTTAATGTAGTTCAAGGACTATCAAAGTGTTGAGCTGATGAAACCTATGCATTATATAGTTCAACAGCTGTTCTGACTATTGTTGTTTGTGTAGGATTATTAGAAATTATTGTGGTTTAAAATAATGGCATCGTACTGATGATGGTAAGAAGTCCATTTGTAGACATGCAGATCCATGGTGATTCTTGCTTGTGTTATTTCTAAAAACACTAAACAAAAAACCCAGCCTGTGATAAATGTAGGACTGTGGTAGTGTGTAGTATATTTGATGATGCCAAAACTTTGTATAATACTATACAGTGACATTTTCAAGCTATAAATAATATGATATGTGAGTCTGTTTGTTTTATAACCTTATAACAGTTATTTATTTTAACTTGTATATACAAGTATTTATTTTTACTGTCAGTATCATTACTGCTAAAATTGATTTGAATTGATTTTCTTCAAAGTCAGCTGAACATTGACTCAAAAATTCAGTCTCCCTCTCTCTCTCTCTCTCTCTCTCTCTCCCTCTCTCTCTCTTTTGCAGCTGTCTACTCAACTCCATCATGGAACCCAGCCTATGAAATACCATACCACAGAACAGCACAAGTCTGTATGTGGGTGTATGCACATGTTCAATTCTGTTTAAGTTAAATATTTATAGTATAACTGTTAACCCACTTTATCTCATTGGGTATTATTGTAATTTTACAGAAGCGGCTTCCTGTGCTTTGTTTGTGTCAGTATCAGTCGAGAAAAATCAAGAAAAAAAATGTTACCCAATTATTTATAACAGAAACTTTTTGAAATAACGTGTGCCCTAAAGTGGTCACCTGATTGATCTTTATTAGATACATTAAAAAAGTAAAAAAAGTTCTGTAACATGCTTCAGTAACACTTCAAGGTTTAACATTTAGAATTTACACGTATTATTAAATGTGCCAGGGATAACAGATGTGAAGTTTTGATCTTCTATTTATATCATAACCTATACTTTGCTTATATCCCTCTCTCCAAAGAATCTCCCTCCTTCCTCTTCAGTCTCTATCCCGTCTCCCCCTCTCCAGCTGATGCCTCAGTGGGATGGGTGTAGTTTAGTGCAGCGTTCTTCCCGATTTGTCTTTCAGTCTCTTGCAGCTCAAATCCCGCTGAGGCCACTAATGGCTTAAGCCTCATGAAATCTGAAATGCTTGAGTCCTGGATCACCCTACTTCTGGGATAGCTGGAAATCTGAAATCAAGGACAACTGAAAAATATACTTTATGGAAAGCTGGGAAGATTTACTGGCTTCTTTTTTGCGTGTTTTTTTTAAAGTATTTATTTTGTTTTTAAGTATTTATCATGGAGCAGAATTGGCTGGTGATGATCTCCTGTAACATAAAATGCTTGTGAATGTGGATCTGCTTCTTCAGGATTTCTTCACAAAGGAAATGCGAACATTGGATTTATTAAGAAAACATCACAATGTTATTTGTAAACCTGGAATTAGAAAAATTCCACTTTTTCTCTCTTAATTTTGGGATTATTGGATGGATCAAGTTTTAAGGAGTCAAAACTTTCTATCTTAAATTAAAATCGCACAGGTGTGTATGAATGTGATTAAACGCAGGATTAAGTAAGGAAGTGTGAGCTGTGTCTGCCTCTGTTTGTGTGCATAAACGTGTATGGATGTTTATGGCCATGTTGGAGGAAAAGAAGGACCAAGGTTCTCCAAAGCCCAACAAACCATCAAAGATCAACAGTGGCAACACCTGTAACCCCACATTGGGTAAATCCAAGCATATCTCAAACAGCAGCAACACCTTCAAACCTGCACATGGGTGAGAGAGGAATATCTTTGTGGTTTTTTTTCTATGTGCATTTGTCTCTTTTTTCTAAGAGACAAATGCAATGCATGTGTGCATTTTGTATTAATAATGCCGTTACCTTTCATATGTGGTGGGAAAAATGTGAAAATGCAACAAATTTAACTGAAAAAGTTTGGTTTTGCTAACCTGGATCTTAACTGCTAACTAGCTGTCACACAATCACAACCTGGATAGATGTGAAAAAAAAATTGTAACATTAGAGTTCAGCTCCAGGGCTAGACTGAACACCAGCTATTCTCTGAGGCTGTACAGTCAGTGAACAGAAAATACAATGGCTATTTCAAAATGTGGAGCCACCTTGATGTCATTTAATTATTAGCTGGCTACGAATAATAAACAAGTCTGGATCCAATCAGATAACAGTCTAGCTGGTAAGCATTATGTAACATTTCTACTTCTAAAAAACTACCTTTGTCTTTTTAAAACATTTTTTTATTGTGTGACTTTATTCAGGAGCTACAAATACAGAGAATAACAGTACAAATGATGAATGCTGAGAAACAGTCAACCTTAAAATCCTGCTAAATGTTAGTGAAGACTTTTATCCACAGTCTAAGGAGACTATATTCTTGGATGGCCATGTGCGCATATGGAACAATTAACAAGTGGGAAACAGTCCTTTGGTATTAACCCTGGCCCAGACAGCTCTTACAGCTAAAGGAAGACAACAACTGCATGTGACACGGCTATGCATGTATATGTGGGTGTCCCATCTGTCTAGATCCAAGGATTTAAACGATTTCTTCATGTGTGTACATGCATGGTACCACCAAACGTGTTCTTTAGTTCATGACACCAATGAATTCCCTCGATTTCGATTCCCATTTCAATCAAATCCAGGGGTGTAAAAGTATGGTAGGAGGAGATGAATGCAAACATCTAATACCCAGCTGATATCACTGCAAACTAAACAGGACAAAGAGAATATAGCTCTGTTATTCAGTGAACTGACCTAACATAAAAGGTTGAGGCTGTACATGCTAGTCCTACATGCTGCTACAGTCATGTCTGAGAGATGTTTATGTGAGTCTAAAGATTGACTGCAGTGGAAGACTCTGGATTTGTTAGCTATATTAGAGCAAGACGTTGACTTTGTTCCAAACTCTGCCTCAGAATAGGCAACTGGGTGAAGATGTTCCTTTGCTTGGTGTGAAGAAACTACGGGCAAGTCAAGATGTTTGGATAGAGGTTTTTAATTGTAACCACCTATTGTATCTTCATTGTAACCACAGCAGCTGTTTGCAGTTTGACTTTTAACTGGATCCATAAATGGTCAGATCACAATGTCTTTACCTTTCATTTGTATCACCATCTCTTTTCTCAGAGTTTTATTCATTGTTCATCCATTCAGTCATTCGCCTCAGTCTTTTATTTCCATCAATGAAACCCATTCATTTGGTCATTTGTCTGTTAATTCATGTATTCACTCATTCACCCATTCGTGCATCATCCATTTTGTCACTGGCCTCTGAAGTTTTACATTTATGTAGGATCTATAAAACATTCAAGCTTGAATTACTGTACTGTCTTATCTCAACTTTCAAAGAATAGTCTTCCATCCATCCATCAATCCATCTTCTTCCATTTATTTGCGTACTGGGCAGTCTAAACAGAGCTTCAGTCTGTCTCCCAGATTATTGCCTTCAGTGATATTGATGGCCAGCCCAGATATATAATCTCTTCGGTATGTCCTTCCCTAGGCATCCAAGTCAGATACCCATTGGGAACTATTCTTTAATTCTTGACTTAAAACTATGCCCTCGTAACAATTCTAATTGTTTTAAGGGACAGCTAAGAAGACTGCAGGTGCTCCAATTAAATAATAAAAAAACATATTAAAGTGTTTTCTGATCTGACACAACTCTGTCTTAGGCCTAGGAAATCTTGCACAAACCAGCAACCTATCAGTAGCTGTGACTAAAATATGAAGCTAGTAACTTTTTAATAAAAGTTTTTAATTAAAACATTATAAAAACATAGGAAGGTAAAGAAAGGTAAAACACAGATAATCATATGACCTTTCTAGAGCTCTCTAAAGGGAGAAAAATAAACAAATTTTGCCATAAGTTACAAGTGATGTGAGCCCATAAACAGAAGGGAGGGGTCCTACTAGGCCGAATGCACTTGTAAGTAAGAAATAGATATCTGTATTTGATGGGCACATCCACTGTGACAAAGCAAACCACGATGGTCTGCTTTGTCTGTTGACTTTGAGTCTCTATAAAAATACAAAAAGTGTATATGGCTCCTTGCTGGTGATAGCTATGACCAAATGATTTTTTTTCTGGTTGTCTGTATTTTTGAACATCAATTTCTTCAAATTGGGCACAAATGTTTGATGTTCATTGTTACCCTAAATCCCTGAAATTCTTTTGAATGGGATATATTAGGAAACCTTGAAGGGAATTTTTGAGAGTAATTGAACTGGTTCTTATATAGCATTTTTCTACTCCACCTGAGTACCTAAAGCACTTTAAAAAGCTTCTCTCATTCACCCATTCATACTGAACTGCTTTCTAACACATGTTGATGGATGCATCAGAGAGCAACTTGGGGTTACCATCTTGCCCAAGGATGCAGACTTGACCAGCCAAGGATCAAACCACAAAGCTTCCGATTAGTAAATGATCTGCTCTACCTCCTGTGCTACAACCTCTCCATTATATTTAGCACAAATCTTTACTTAGATTTAAGCATCAACTGATGAGTTTTTATTGAATAAAGTTCAACACAACCACATAAAGCACAATCCTGGAGGCATGTCAAGAAGGTTTATGCTAATTTCATCCAAATATATGACAGGATAAAATGAGAAAGGGATGGCACTTTAGATCCAAAGAGATCCCATCCAGAAAGTGTCTCAGTTAAAGATGTGTGAATCTGGGAAGTGTCAGAAATTAGGAAAAGTGGTGACTGTGGTCATCTTTTACAAATGGCTTGATGCTGGTGAGGCCAACTGTGGTGAGACAGATTTGGACACATGTCCACAATCATGATTAAATTACCAATATTATATTGTTTAGCCACCGGGTGGTAAACATCCATTACACAAATTTTAACTTCTTTAGAGGTTGTGTATCCACTTGATTTCAATATTTTCTGTGCTATAGATCTGTTTTGATCTTTACTAATACCTCTCTAATTGCTAAAGGCTGCACCATCTGTTTCTGCTGTTTTCTGTCAGCTGTTGCTCAGGTGGTGTATGGTGGGTTTCTCAGAGCTTTTCTGCCCATGTGTGCCTATATTAAAGTGGTCAGTATGCTATAAAACTAAAGCCAATGATCTATAGGAAGCTAAAGAGCCAGAGCTGAGGGACAATTTTCAGTGAATGTATTGCTACACTCCTTACCTTTACCTTACCTTTTCCATCACATATTGACCCACTGATATAAAAATATTGACTAATTTTCTATATTTACATTATGTGATTATACAAGACCTTTCTAATGAAGGATACTAAAATCTAAGCACTCCTTCAGTTCAAAGACACACTGACCTTATAGCGGCATTGTCCGAGTCACATACGCATTTAGCCTACATACTCACCATATGACCAAACACCTCGTAAATGTTTGAGAGGGTTTTGGTTTTTGGAATGCGACGTTGGTTATTATCCAAACAGGTGGATTTAAAAGAGCAGCTGTTGCCTTCTCTCCACTTTGTCGTTTTTGCTATTTTTACCATCGTTTCTTCTTTACTTTTCCTCTTTAATGTGCAAACACTCTTCCTGGAGTTCACACCATTGATATTCATTGTCTCCTGTGGCTTTGCCCTTCCACGCCCGTTGGCCGGTACACTTTAAAGTAGTGTTCCAGACGATCTTGATCCAGTTTGTCTGATCTTACTTCTTGCAGTGGTTTAACTTTAGCTTCACACCTAAGAGAGTCATTAAAGCAGCCTAATATCAACAGCCTGATGTGACAGATGAAAAATGGATGGATGGATAAGCTTAATTGGTCGGTTGCAGTTGCCTGCAACTGAGATGACAGACCTAGTCGACCATACATACAATACATACAATATACAAAAATGCCAGAAATTTTACAGTCATTTTGTGTAGTTTAGCGTGGTGGCCACACTGAATAGGATTTTTTGCACCCTCTCTGAAAAGTGTTCCTCAAACCTAAGTCAAAGTCTATGTCATATCATTTAACATTTAAAATTTGAGTCAATGCAAACCCCAATGCATCAGTACTACTACAATCTACTTCATGAAATCTTGAAACCTCAAGTCCAAGAAAATATCTTTTTTTTGGTTGTAAGGAAATATCTGGGCATAATCTTGTGGCTTAAAACCTGCAGTTGCTTTATTTTTGGCCACTTGAGGATGATAGAAAACAATTCTAACTACTGAGGTTTGGTGCGCATTGCTTGAAAGTTGCTAGGGAAATGTGTATTCCTCGACTGTTTTGCACTGGTTCCTGGAGGTTATTAACTCGTTCTAGGTGAAATTCAGAGATGGTGTTGCACCAGAATACTCCCAGTGATTGCTTTGGTTGCTAGCAGATTCCCATGGTTGCCATTTTTCATGATTGTGTCAAATACTCACTAACTACTAGCCAGGTGGTCGTACAACTTGATAAAGAGCAACACAAACCAGAATTTGGGTGGAAGGTAGACCTTCAAGAGAAAGTTTTGCGTCAGCGCTGCAGACAACATGCTTTAACAGATACTAATTTAGATACAACTGGACAAATGTTCAAAAGTCCATCATTCAAGTCATAGAATCCAGTCATCCAAAATGGGGAACACACTCATGTCACATGGTTAGTGATCTGCAAAACCACAATAACACTGACTTTTTACTGTTTAAGATAATAATCCAAATGTTTCTATTGATTATTGGAAAATTTTCAGTTAAATTATTCTTGATGATGCAGTTCACAAAAATTGTCCAATATTATGACACTCATAGGAAATATGAGGGTCATAATATTGGACAATTCTGCAGCACACGCTTTAGGGTCCCACAGAGGGGACCCAGCTCAGAGGGGGCTGATGAGCTGTTGATGAGGTGCCCTATTGGTGCCACACTGATGATGATAAATGAATGGATTCAGCGTGATTAAAATGTGCTTAAATTGCAATCATTATGTTATCTGTACAATATGTTATGAAAATACATCCATTAAAAATACATCTATATTGTTTTAAAATCTATATAAAGTTATCAGTTTGGCGTGGTTAGCCTTTCTATTTGGGCAGAACAATCTCCTCACATCCTGGTCACTTCGTGTTGGACTCCATTAGTTCATCCAGTTGTGAAAAGGATTTCTGGGTCACCAACCAGTCCCGCCTTAGAGTTAGGCTTTTAAAGTGTAATAACTGTGGACAGGATGTCATAGTACAAAACCATGATTTAGTGACATGATTTTTAAATAGTGTGTGGATAAGAAAAGCTAAGGCTACAAACTTCCCTTTGGCTTTGCAGTCAAACTTCAGCAATTAAAAATTATGAAAGGCACTCGAAATAAGCATTCGATAAAGCCTTTGCAAAAGCCTTTATTAGCTTTTCCACGTTCATCTGTTTTTGTGTCTTAAAATAGTCAGCGTCTAATAGCTAGCTCACTATATCAGTTGATACAGCGTCGAGTGTGTGAGTGTGTCTGAGACGGGATGACACATACCTTGATGGTGATGAAAAGTCTCAACTGTAATTGAAGCCACTGTGTCATGATGTAACTCGAACTAGGCGCACACACATTCACACACTGCGACATGATGTGGTATCACTCTCATTTTCCACTATCCAACTCGTTTGAGCTCGCCATAATGCCAGATGGGAGAGATTCCTAAGATTTTACATGAGAAGTTGTTTTGTTGAGGATGTTTTGGTCATCCTCGTGGTTTTGGCAGGTGGTCAAGTACCTACTCGTTAACCTCAAGTGTTTCCATTAATTTCCTAAAGGCATTTATATAAAACAGTCTAGCAAAAATCTACTCTTTAAGTATCAAATAATCACCCGCTGAAGGCCTGTTGAGGATGGCATCTGCACTCAGCTTGGTTTCTCAGAAGTGACAGCAGAGTCCAGCGACTTCTGTAAGAATATGGATGTATTAAAAGATTGGATACCGGGCAGTGAATTATCTGAATGACACATGACCTAAAAACGTTTCAAGCTTCCAATATCTGTTTCTGCGTCACACAAATAAAACTCAGTTTTCAGACACATGAAGCCTCAATGGATTCAAAATTCATAATAAGAAGACTAGAAATGAATCTTCTTTCACAGGATAAGATAAAGCATATGCACTTAAAACTCAATCATAACTTTCTTAAGGAATAATGGTGGTGTAAGGGAAAAATACTTCACAATCTCCACCAGATATCTCAAGAACAATAATGAACACTCTTTGTTTTTTTGTGCCTGTGTTACAGTTTATTCACAAGTTAAATTTATTTAGTAAATTAAAAATAAATCACAGCTGAAGGTTTATAGTAGTTGCAGGGTTACTGAACTCTCTTTCCTGCTCTGAATTTCAAACAGATGCTCTATGCTGAGGTATTACAGCACATTACTGTAGCATGAATGTTTTCTTATAGCCCTCCTAATGCCACATTAGGCCTCTGTAAGTGTAAACATGTTCTAGCTACACATGAACAATATGAAAACTTAGCATTCATGCATTATGCTAACCTACAGTTACTGGCATTATATGGTCACGTGGGGTAATGCAATTTGCTATTAATATTCTGTTAATCAAGCCTCTTCTCCATTAGTGCCTAATCGGATCAACTCGCCACGGTTTGCCAAGCAGGTACTAAAATCCAATGTCATCACACTGCATGCCACCGATTGACTAGTCAGAACGTCACCTGATGAGTCATTTGAGCGTCTTGTTCACAAAAATCAAAACCGCCATTTTTGAAACCCGGCAATAGAGGAAATGGATACAAAAACCCAACGATTCTGATTTGATTCAATTCAATTCAATTTTGACTGAGACAGTCAGAAATATTACAATTCTGATCATTTATCAGTACATATTCATATTTTTATATCTATATATAAAAACAAAGCTGACACTTGTGAGACTTCATCAGAGGTGTAAAAATAACAGCAGATGCCTTTGTGTCAAAGTAACTGAGGATAAAACACAGAAAAACATGAAGCTTTTCCTGGCCTGGCTTTTTATAGCAGATAACCTTAAAAATATTTTGCAGTAGAACAAAAACCCGAAGAAAACCATTAAGCAACATGTGAATATTACCTGATGCTGTTGAAATGAAACAGAGCAAAGTTACAAAAGTTTTATTAGAGACACATCGTTTTGCAATTTGGCATAATTTTAAAAAGTTTAAATTTCTTCGGTGAACAGAACAAATGAGGCTTTCTTGTTGGAGGTCATTTTTGAAAGAAAAAAAAACTGCATCTGACAACACTGCACACAACGGTAGACTGGTGCGTAATAAGCAAGTGAATAATGGAGAAAACAGAGATTTGAGATAGGAAACTGTTCTTAAAGTACATTGAGAGAGAGAAATAGCTGTACAGGAAATGTGATTTTATGGTGATGGAAGCAAAGCAGTAAAGGTAAGAGGGAATTAATGACGATGTTTAGCAAACGTGAAGTGTACTTTTGATCTTCTTTTGCTGCTGGTTCAGTGAATTTTAGTCGGAGAGTGTCGAAACCTGCAGCATCAGAATCTGTGAGATGCCGGCTTTGTGAGATGTCCATATACGGATCGTTCTCCATGTTGGGTGAACGATCTGTGCTTCGTGTTTACAACTTTGTGCCGAATCTGTTTACCTGCTCTCATTTTGGGTGGCTGTAGCTCAGGAGGTAGAGCAGGTCACCTATTAATCGGAAGGTTGGTGGTTCGATCCTTGGCTCCTCCAGTCTGCATGTCAAGTATCCTTGGGCAAGATACTAACCCCAAGTTGCTCTCCGATGCATCCATCGGAGTATGAATGTGTGTGAATGTAGTTAGAAAAAGCACTAAGTACAGATAAAGTGCTTGTATGAATGGGTGTGATTGGGTGAATGCGATATGTTGTATAGAGCGCTTTGAGTACTCCGGGAGAGTAGAAAAGCGCTATATAAGAATCTGTCCATTTTCTGTTTGGTGGTTGTTGAAATAGTTTTGTGAGGCTTAACCTGAGATTCTGGCATTTCTGGCAAAATACATTTATATTTAATAATCAATTCAGGATTTAATGAATCGACATCGCATTATTCAAGCTAAAATCGATTTAAAAATTTTTTTAAACCCACCCCTACTGGGTTTTAATGGAAAACTAATAAATCTGAGTTGAGTTGATTCGAGTAGCTACTACGAGAAAATGGGCTTTTTATACACTATGCTATTTTGAGAAATGTCATTTTGAATTTTCCCGGTGTGCATAACTGATAATTGTTATTAATAGTTGTAGATATTTAGCAAGAGCTTATGTATATGTAAGGACTATCTTGTGTGGCCTCACTAGGTTTTATTTAGTGTTACAGAAATTTCCACCTACTAAACACTCGGGTTATAACTTGGCAAACTAAGTTTGACCCTTCGAACAGCTGCTGCTGTTGGCTCTTGTGCTGCTGCTGCAGCCTTGTGACCGGAGACCCGGACTTGAGTCATACCTGAGTCAAAACAAAGACATGAAACCACATTTGGACTTGACTGCTGCAAGCCCTGACCTTCAGGAAACTTTAAAAAGAAGTTTTGCTTGCATGAAATTGTTTAAAAAAGAATTAAAAAAGAGTTTTGATTCAGAACGTGCCTTCACAGGAATGAATAAGTTTAAAAATAATTGCAAATTCAGACTTAAATATTTATTGTGATGGCACAATAAATTGTTTTACATCTTTGCACACGTCACCTCAGATAAGACTCGCATGTCCGGACCACGAGGTGTTGAGTGACTGCAGCTTTCTGCTTGAGCCAGTAGTGATTTATTTTCATCAGCACTTATTAAACTCTCTGGCTAACTGGACCTCAGAGATGACATCAGCTCTCAGAGTGCTGGTGTACACAGCTGTTACAGATCAATATTGTATTTCCACATTCACTGCACACAAGACCACAAATTAACATCAATGTAGAATAATTCAAAAGCAGCCAATGAAATTTTTTATATAAGAATACAAATTAAAACATAAGCATTTGAGCTTAAGCAGATAGACGCCCTTATCGCCAAGTCATTTGTCAAAAATATCAAAGCTTATTAAAGTGGCAGTGCTGTGGAGAGATTTATGACCACGACATGTGTAGCAGCAAGGTTTGCCCGGTGTGGGTTACTGCGAGCACTTTGTGTCCTCGCTGCCTGATGATTTAAACTCCATCTGTCTGTTGCTGGGCATGTAACAGAGGGTTTAGGGACTCCCACTAACTGCTGAGGTAACCACACACCCATGTCACATGACTTGTCAGTCAGAACCGGGTATGTTGGGTGATGGCTGGCATCCAAAAGGGGTGATGATTAGGATTCTCATGGACTCACTGCACACGGTGGCAATAATAAAGTCTGAAATAGAAGCTGGCTGAAAGACAACTTTAACAATCTCCAAAGAGGAAGAAAGTTTGGTCAGTAAACAAATTAGAAAAAAAGAGCCAGGTAGTAGATTTCAGTGAACATTCTTTCGTATTTTAAACTGGTTCAAAAGTGAAGATTTTATAGAAGTCTACAATTTTTAATACATTTGGCATCTATACAATATCTACTCCAAACAAACAGACTGGTTTTAAATATAAAACATGTTTTTAAAAAGCTCATTTGGTAACAAATTCAAACCACATAATCTTTTCTGTAGAGTTTTGGTGAGCTGGTGTGAATAGGAGGCTCAGTTTCCTGTGGGACCTAATGTGGTCTTCCGCTGCTGTACCCCATACAGAGATGCTCTTCTACATACCTTGGTTGTAACTAGTGTCTATTTGAGTTTCTGTTCTGAAATACCGTCCATGCCATGTTCAAAGTATCTTACATCACCTCTCTTCCCCACTTTGATGGTTAGTTCAAACTTCAGCAGGTCATCTTGACGGTATCTACATGAATAAAAACACCACATTGCATTAACAATTAGCTGAACAGGTGTATCTACTGAAATAGCTGGTGAGTCCATTTATATGTCTTTGCTTTCATCCTTGCAGCAGTTTAATATCAGGAACTTTTTAGTTTAGATGAATTTTACTTATTTAAATCCCCAAACTCGCCATTTGTTCACAAAGCTTAGTTTTTTATCTTTTTAGAAGTCTTTAGGTTGCTGCAATTATATGGCCAGTGCTGACATTATGTTCTTTGAATGTTCAGGTGTTCACAGCAGTCATGTGTAGATGTAAATTCAACAATCCAAACCCAGAAAGCATGAACAGGATGTAATAGCTGTGACTTATTTCTATTTTATTTATTGTCTCTAGATGAAAATTCCAGTGAACAGTCATAACATAAACCAGTGCTAGCACATTAGCTTTTCATACTTTGTGTTAAACTGCCATGTAAATGGGTTATTTGTTGCAGCCATTTTGCTAACATCTTCTCATCCTCCACACTGGGACAGTTAAATATTCCTTTGTAAAATCTCCCTGGCTGAATTTCCAGTTTCATCACAGTGAGGAAATAGGAACGTGGAAAGATACTCAGGGTTGAACACAGATACTAATTTGAGATTTCATATTCCTCGTCCATGCTGGCAGCGTCCACTGTCTGTTGTCACTGGTCTGGGGTCTGGTTACCTCCAGCCAGAATTGCTTATCATTAGAAAAAACCTCTGGTCCTATTGGGCAGGAGAGGCAGATGGTGCAGATTCATGTGGGGACATGGATAGTGTCGGCAAGCAGATATAAAAAGTTGTAATGTGTGATATAATGAGAGGCTTTAAAGTTTAAGAGAAACCTCAAACAGTTTTACACTGTTCCAGTGCTTCTCTGTACTCGAGTGGTGACTATAGTTAAACTGAAATCACTTCCCTCTTTACACTGTGCATTATAATTACAGTCTGGGGGTTTTTTGGTCTGTAAACAAAAGTCTGGTGTTGTCAGACATTCAACAGTGGAAAAGAAATGAGTAATATGAGGCATGTCACCTTTTATGGAAGCCCAAATGAAGCCCTTTGACATAAAAAGACTGACTGAAGGAGGGTTTTCAGTCACAGTCTCAACATTTACGTTTGGAAAGTAAATGGACTGGTTCCTTCTCTGAGCACTCAAGGCACCTGCCGCCTTCACAAACTTTTTTCTATGTAGCATTCACACTCCAGTGGATGCATCGGAGAGCAACTTGGGCTTCATACCTTTCCCAAGAATATGGCATGCAGGGTGGAGCAGCAAGGGATCGAACCACCAACCTGTCCATTTACCTCCAATTTGTTTCAGTAAAGTTAACACATAATCTGTACGTTTTTAGCAAAATAGACTATCAATCCACACTTCTGCACTATTAAACAAGTAAAACTTTATATCCTGTGGTTTTTTGGTTACTGTTTTTTATCTTGCCCATACAAACAGATTACATGTTGCAAATGCAGTTGGTCATATTTGGAAAAACTCAGCACTACCAGCTGGTGATACAGTGAAAACATTGCTCAGTGACCAACATTATTATATCAGTAGTAGTAGTAGCATATAAACGTGGTGTATTAACATAAAATTTAACACATTACTTTATGAAATGTTCTAAAAAGCAGTGTTAAAATATAAATGGAATGTGTTCATATATTTTGTAGCACTGTGACAGGACTCCATGCTTTCACTTTTAGGTTAACTTGACCTCATTTCAAATTTTAGTACTGCCATGTCACCACAAAAGTCACTTACAGGCTTTAAAAATGCCATTTTCTATATTTGGCAATCAGAGAAGTAAAAAATACAGGCACCTGTCAGCCACAACATCAAAATCACTGAAATATCAAGGTTTGTACCACCTTGTGTTCACATTTCACAAGAATGGCTACTCCTCCTAAAGTAGGAGTTGCTCAGATTTTAGTGAAACTTACGTGCAGTGATAACCTAATAGTTCTGTGTCAAGGTCATGTTTGTTTTATTAGAAATAACTGATGAATCGTAATGGATTGTGAATGGATGAGTTACTACATCACCAGTGTTGGGAAGGTTACTTTTAAAATGTATTCCACTACAGATTACAGAATACATGCCCCAAATTTATTTTGTAACGTATTCCGTGATGTTACTCAATGAGAGTAACGTATTCTGAATACTTTGAATTACTTAATATATTATCATGCTTTTTACAAAAACTAGCTTTACTTTGTTGTCTGGGTCAACTTTGCTAGCGAGAGACAGAGAGAGGCGTTGAAAGGCTGCTCCAACGGAACTTATTGTTTCAGAGGAAAACATGAACACACTGTACAGTCGAGTCTTAATAGCTTACTTACAACTGGGCTCGTCAGGCACTCTTTTTGGCTGCAGTGGTTATTATATTTACATGCTACCATCTCCCATTTTTGGTCGGTGACAACTCGTACTTTTCGACTCTTTTTCTCCCTCCTTGCACTCACAAACACATAACGGTTATGGCAGTCCATTCTCCCTTCAGCACGGACTACACTGTCCATGAAGCTTCATTCTTTAGGGCTATGCCTGTAACACTCTGCCTATTGCCTTCTTATTAAATAATTTTTGTGAATAATTAAAAAATTATATTTCTTCACGTCATTATGCGGGCCGCAAGTAGAGGTTGAGACAGGCATTAGAGCCTCTTAATGCGCATTTTGTTTGGGTTTCCACCGGCGTGGAATTACCAAAAATAGAGAGAGCATAGCCTAACATATGAAACAAGAAAGACCGCTGTGTAATCCATTTATTTCAACAAAGTAACTGTATTCTGAATACCACCTTTTTAAACGGTAACTGTAACGGAATACAGTTACTCATATTTTGTATTTTAAATACTTAACCAGTGATGTCACACTGTACATCACTGGCGTCCTGGATACAACCCAGTGACAGCAGCCTTCCTAACCAGTTGTTACCACCATACACTACTCAGAAGCTGCTTGAGAAACACAAAATGTTAAACTCCCCAAATACCAGTCTAATCCTGCATCCATGAAATGCACGTGAACAAGCATGCAGGTCCACCCTGCAAACTCCACTACCAACATGCTAATGCTGATGCACACAACACCCCCAGAGGTAAGGTAAGGTAACTTTATTCAAACCCATAGGTAAGGTAAATTTGCTTTACAGAAAAATGATAGCATTTGGCATCCCTTCAACAACACCCATACCTAATAAATATAAACCTCACTGTAGCACATATATAGTAATTTCACGTTTCGAGTCAAAAGCAAAAACAGTTCTTATTTAATTCAGTAACAGCAACAGGGACAAAGCTGTTTTTATAACGCTTTGTCCTGCATCTTGGAAACAGAAACCTCCGTCCTGAGGAAAGAAGCTGAAATTCACCCCGTAGGGGATGGGAACCATTTTTAAGGATTGATAAAGCCATCCTCTGTACTTGCTTAGAGTACAGGGAGGCTAAACAAGACTGTGGCTAACCTATCAGACGACTGGACCATCTCACTATCTGATTCAGTGAGTTTTTCTCTGTGACAGAGGTCTGACCAAACCATGCCACCAAACAAAAGGATACAACAAATCATATAAAGTTCTTCTACATTAAAAGAGAAAAACAAAAATTGAGGGATAATATGTCACGGTTGCTGATGGCAACATAAGCAGTGCGTTTATTTACAGTGCAGTAAATAACCAGTACACAATAAATCCCCGTAGCTCCCTAGACTCTCGTGTTGTGTCTCACTCAAACGTCCGTGTTCGTGCTCTCCGCTCCCGTGTTACCGCACATCCCGTGCGTGCTGTCTTCTTCTGCTCCACGCTCTTCCTGCAAGGAAACAACACAGGCAGCCATCAAACACAACTCCCGCGGGCATACACGACCTACACGACTCTATACTGGACACACACACTAACTTGGAGTGTAACTCAATGATCCCACGTCGGTGGGAGCTCCAACACTCTCCTAAATAGCTCCCCCGACGAGCCCTGATCAGCAGCAGGTGTGTGGCAGGGACTTCAGGTGTGGCCAGTCCTCCAGCAGGGCCACACCCATCAGGCCTGCAGGTGCCTGTCATCCAGCCTACAGCCACACCCGTAGACACACACATATATATATACACACACACTGTACACACACAACAAATGGAACACAGACATGACAGCATTGTGCAGACATCACAAAATAATAATATTATAATAATTATAGTCCACACTGCTCACGGACCCCAAGTCCCTGGAACCGGGTCCGTGGCATAATATATAGTACAACTACAGTATGAAACAGAGAATTTGGTCTTAAACACAACCCATAACAAAATAGGATAAGTCAATAAGGTAAAAATTACACAAATGAAAGGCACACGATGGAGAAGGAAATCATTACATAAAGGCACCCGCTGTTGCCTTTGATGGGGCAAAACGTTTTATCAACATTTTTGTGGTTGTTGGAGAAAACTTACAAACATACAGTACGGCACTTAAGAGTCACACTGCTAGTGATAAAAGATTTAGATACATTTGACAAGCTGAACGCATTCTGAGACACGGCACGAGATTGATCGTCTACAGCCAATCAGAATGCAGAACACAATGCACTGTAATAAAAAGAAATTTAAAAAAAGCATGCAAAAGTGGACAAGAAAATCAGCGAAACAGTGAGACCGCGAAAGGTCAACCGTGTTATCCGGTCTTTAAGTGATGACGTGATGAATCTTGCTTCCGGGCCCAAACTACCCTGCGTTTAACAAGGCTGTTGTGTATTTAATGTTTTAATCCTTTGTATCTTGTTCTATTTAATCTCAAAAAGCCCCTAAAAACAGTCAGTGATCACATCATTTTAAAGCTCAGTTTTTAAATCCTTACAATGTAACTACAGCCCAGCCCATGCAGCAGTATATGAATGACTAACCTTGTATTGTGGATGGATTATCTCAGTTGTTCTCCCCACTGACGTTTGGTCCGTTTACAGCATCCTGCTATGCGATTGCATTTGTCTCTGACCATTGAGAATCCTCATGTTAACTTTTATCGAGTGGAAAAAAGTTAGCATTCCTCCTCCAGCTTGTCCCGAATTCGAAAATGTGGCACAAAAACAAACCAATGGAGGCCAGTAGAGTGCAATCAGATGAAGAGTTTATTAAGAACACACGCGTGGGATGAAGCACACAGCATCACATCAGCAGACTTCTTCGCCCAAAAATACACAAACAATTGCTTTTATAATGTCAGGGTTAATGCCCCTTCTCGCGTTATAAGAACATTATTTGCATCTTTTACAGTAAATGATCAATTTTAAGAGCTAAATGCAGACACCAAAGTTCCTCTTTCTAGCATCTTCTTCCAAATATGCACAGCAAAATCTCCAGTGTTAAATTAACACTACAGAGTGTCTATATGTGTTCACACTGTTGAGTGTTAAATATAACACTGTTGAGTGTTAAATGAACACTTTTGACAGTGTTGTATTTTTAAAAGTAACCTAGTCAGTTTTCAAGATTTACAATGAATAAAACTGAGCAGTGCTGATTTTCTGAACACTGGAAAATAACTCAAAATGTTAGAAATATTCCAGTGTTAGAAAATCAGCGCTGCTCTGTGTTAGTCATTGTAAATCTTGAAAACTGACTAGGTTACTTTTAAAAATACAACACTGTCAAAAGTGTTTATTTAACACTCAACAGTGTGGACACATATAGACACTCTGTAGTGTTAATTTAACACTGGAGATTTTGCTGTGTGGCGATGATTTCAGGCCCTGAAGGTCCCCGTGGACTTGTCCTCCTCTTTGGCACATCTTCTGTCACCTGTTACTAAGCAAACTCGAATGCAACAAGAAGCTGAATACATTCAGGCCTTTGCTCAGGCCTGTTTCTAAATTATATGTGCTATATGTGTTTTGTAGGCGTGTATGCAGTTTTTAACCTTCTATAGCTCCAAGTCACTTACACAATAGATCGTCCGGACATCACGCCGAACGAGGCTTACAACCTTTAATTAATTGACTGAGCTTCAACTCTTTAATAAGCACAAAATGCAATGTGTGTATACAATGATTATGACCGCACCTGTAATAAAAGGTTAATATGGTGCCAGTATATTTGAACATCTTAATGCCGTCTTAATGCTGTAGGTTATATTATTAATGCCATGTTAATGCTGTAGATTATATCGTAGCAGTAAAATAATTTCTTTAATTCCACAAGCTTCACTGTTTATATTATGCTAACATAGTTGTGTCGCTAGTGATCATGTAGCACATCATTATATACCAGCTAGCCAAACTTCAGTAACCTTACAAACATCACTGCTGTTTACTTTCCTGTCTTCATTTATGTCGGAAGTGATAGCAGAGCTGTACGTCTTAATTTGTTTCAGAAATCCCTCAGTCAGGACAGGCTATATTATATTTAGATGGAAGCTAGCGAGCTAACTCCCTGCTAACTTCTAACTCTGTTAAATGTCATAAATTCCATTTTCATGAATGCCTGGATGTTAAACTTAATTTTTACACCTGGTAGAGTAGCCACAGTGATCATTTTATTACAGACGAAAGAATTTAGACAGTTTTTCAACTCTCAGTGATCCCGCAGTGATCGTTTGACTTATGGACCTGCAGCAGAGTTTGGGCCCATACACAGCTAGTGACGTCAGACTTAAAGACCGGATAGCGAGGGACCACTGTACACGGTAGATCTGAAATAAATAAAGATGAAACGTTCTGAAGAAGTTTGTGTTGCATGAATGTGTATGCTCTACACACAAAACACGTGTCCGTCTGTCCATATGTCTCCACACGTTCCTGTGTGTTCTCCATGGTGAGGTCACCCCCATGGACCTCAGTCAAGGTAGTGATGACAGCTGAAAATAAAACCAACATGGTTTTGGCTGGATTTCCCCCCATAGACAAACACACAGACCTGGAGTGCTGCCCGTCAGCTGTTGTGACACGGTCAGGTGTTAAGCCCTGTGGTCCGGGGGAGGGGATAAAGGGGATACATTAGTAATTTGTTGCAATACCCACCAGAGAATGATCCTTTAATGAAAATATTCATCATCACCTTTTGATAAACTGTTGATTTGCAAAGTCAATAAGCGTTCATTATCAAACCCTCCAAGCTAGCTCACACACTGGACAGAGAAAGTCTTTTTATGTGTTGCTAAATCCAGTCACACGTTGTAGGGCGTCCAGCTCTAAAGCTCAGCGTTCATGTATTTATTTGCAGAAAGAGAGTTTGTCACCTTCTTTTTTAGGGCTTATGTAATATTATCTGATATAAATTCAGGTGCAAACTGATGGTTGCCACTGCCTGGAGGACATAACTTAACTAAAAATATTATTACTGTCCCCTAATATACCGCCAGGGAGCACAGTTTAGCATCTGATGTGTGTACAGGTATTCCTCAAGAAAAAAAAAGTGCATGGTTTCTACCAAGCTGTAATCAAATTGAATGACCTTTAAAATGGCTATAATTTTATAAAAACAATGAGATGTGAATAACTCTGTTTCCAGTTTCATGTTTTTATTCTAGAGTATCTTTGCATGATTAACAGTTCAAAATAATCCTTAACAAAGTTTTACCAGTCCATGGTGAAGTTTCTCAGTTCATCTAATGTCTGAAACAATCAGTGTTAAATCCTTTTGAATTTAAAGTGACCTTTCTTCTGATTGGCTGCTGGTCACAAACAAAAGATTTGTGTACCTGACATAACCGTACAGGTCAGGATGTCCCCTTTCATCCATATTGAGTCAACAAAACATTACACAAGAGTTAACTGTATATACATAAAAACAATAACAGTAAAACTCCTTCTTGAAAGATAAAGGTTCACTATATTTTAATTTTCAGAATAAAAAGGGCACTTGTGATATTATTACTTGTGACTTAGTATAAGAATTATTTGGCAGAAAGCTTATTTCAGGGAAAAACATCAAACGTACCTTATTTCCCCCCTTTCCCATGCTTCCTTTTCTCACAGTCACAACATAAATAATATTTTATAATGTAAAATTTGTCTGTGCAGGATTGGTGATGGGGTGTAAAACTCATTTCACATAAACATGTGTATTAAAATTCAGGCTGTGTTATAGTGGTAAAAAAAGATAAAATTGATCATGATCAAGGACATTTATATATGAATTGTTTTCCTATGGAAATAGCGCCACCGTGTGAAAATTAACTATCGTACAAAATCCTGCAGTCACCATAAGCCATCACAGAGAAAGATGTGGCGAAACTTTTCCAATTTTGTCTCACCGAAACTGAGGTATACATGGTTAATAATATGGTTGAAACAAAAAAAACAAACAAACAAACTCAATAATATATTTAAAACTTGCAGTTGTATTTTTCTAAAAAGTAAATAAAAAATTGAAAAACAAGTGCTTATCCCTGATAATACTAGTACTACTACTAGTACTACTACTACTACTAATAATAATAATGATATGCACAGAATGCGTTAGTGGAATTACTAGTTTCTTGAAAGTTGCCGTTACCGTTCGTGCTTTTATTTTGAAGGCAGACAATTGAAATGGAAATCATTGCGCTGGGTCACGTGGCTAGCATTTAGCGTTTCCTTTCCGTTAGCAAAGCTGTTGATTGCAAGAAGTTCTTCGCGAGGATACATTTGAGCACATTAGAAAAAAGGGATTACACACATATAAAGCACGGTATGTACACCGAGTCGTTGTAAAAAAACAAACAAACCCGCAAGCGATCAGCTTTTCCTTATAGCCGCTGTTTGTCGACCTGTGGTGATAGTTTGTAAACGGGCCTGCAGGAGTGTTGCAGTACTCCTCGGTAGCTGCATACATTGCCTTGCCTTTTTTGCCTCCTTGTGGCTGGACTGGTGGATTATGGTCTCGCCTCATATCTCACTGCTACACGGATTTTACTCAGTCTGCCGGATTTAACTCAGTGGCATGACTGTCGTTGTCCCATGTATCCCCACAATCACCGCTTTACTTTATTTTCATTGGAAGTTAGTTTGGTGTGGAAACCCAAGGGAACAGGCACACTACACAATCGCACAACACATTTTAAATGCATTCATGAAAGGCAGCATGTACAAAAAATATTGACAACATGAATTCTACTGGTTGAGAAAAACAACCACTTGTCCTTCACTTATGATAAGCCCCCACTCCACTCCACAGACCTGGCTTGTATTAAAGTTTTCTCTCCTTTAGTGATGTATGTTAACCCCGCTCTTAAGACTCATCCCAGATGTGATGGTATTGGTTATCAGTGGCCTGGCATCAGACATTAAGATGGAACTATGGAAAAGATCGCCTGTCATTAACCTGCTCCCACACCATTGATGTGCAGTGAGCAAAAATCACCTATCCACTGCTGCAGGTGCTTACTTAAAGGCAGTGTAAAGTCTGCTGCAATGTAGACTGACTAAATCCTTGACTAAAACTACAGATGTCATTAACAACTAATCACGTTGTCTGCAGCTGAGCTGTTGGTTAGTTGTGTTATTCTATATTACCATTTAAGGATCTATATTTTTTAAACATTTATTTATTTCCTTCTTTTCTCCTATTACGTTATTCTTCTTTACATCTGGTAGGGGCGTGTATCTGTGCAATTCACTTTCTCTTAAATTACTTTTAAGCGTAACATAGCTAACACAAATAATGCAAGAAAAAAAAAAACAGTCACATTGAGGGAAATCTGTTGTGTTTACTTGTGGCCTCCAAATATTGATTGTCTCTGATTTTGGCATTGATGTCATCATTGATGACTTTGATAGGAAGGCTCTATATAGAAGACATGCACCAATCCAGTTTTGCACTGCATAACAGTTTGTCCCTAAAATTAGAGAGCCATTGTAGCCAAAGGGAGTAAACAGCAAATGTTCAGTAGTTTGTAGCTGCAGTTTTACCAACTACTTTTCTTTGGCGCTTTGCAAAGGTTTTTGACTCAACTACAAAAATTGTCAGGAATGAAAAGCTATAATGATGCTTTCTCTCACTGTTGCTGTGTTTGATGTAATAATTGTTGGGATGCTTTTACTGCGCTTCTCGGAACATAACCTGTTGCACATGTGAAAACTTAGTTTGTCAAAAGTACTTGCATAATGATCAGGTACAAAGTCTGTACAGACAGTGTACAGATTGGTTAAATTATTCCACGGTGCAAAATGATTTTACAGTGACACTAAAGTCACTTAAAGTGCAGAGGGCTAATGTAACCAGTTAAATTAAGCGCAAGGGGACAGCAGAGCATCAATTATGGTACTCAACTTTAGTCCCTTATCTGATGCAATTAAAGGTGAGCAGAGGAGTCTAATCTTGTCCCCTGAGGAGACAGAAGATCTTCATGAGCTGCTCTATGCCACCAACCTGCTACTGAGCATGGTTTATTGCGATCATGTTTAGGGGGTAGGAGGATGATTTATGGCAGTTTGCACCGGTCGAGGTCCATCTGTGTGCTGTCTTTACCAGAAAGTCAACGGCAGATCCAGCTTCCTTCTCCAACTTTCCAAGCCATACGTCGTCTTTCTTCTGAATGCTGCCTTACCAGCACAGCACTGCAACTTGTGGACTGGACTTGGAGATTGTCATAATAAAAATACCACACCTGTGTAGCATGATTTTCAAAGTTGTGTGCATACGTTTTATTGTGAATTATGGAACTGAAGCCTCTGGCAGAACGGGCAAAGACATGAAAACGCATCAGTTTTTGGGTTACAATCCGATATTGTGTATGCTTGTATTGGCGTTTTAGTCTTTGTTTTATAACAGAATCTTTCAGGAGAAGATTCGTGTGACAGATTGACTTTAGTTCGACCTTATTGGGTACTAATCATGGGTCTTGTTAGAAACATCTAGATGTTGGACGACTAGAGTGCATGTTCCGTGTCTCTATCCACAGATCATGGACATGAAAAGGATAGAGGAGAACAAGATAAGATAAGCTGCTTTGGAAGATCTATTAACCTTATTCTTTTAATATTAGCACCTCCTTTCTATTTTGTTGTTGTTGTCTCCTGTGTCTCTATTGTTTAAATCCTTTGTTTTCTCTGTTTCTCTGTTTTTGATGCTTTTGTTTCCACCTTTCCTTCTTACTAGTGAAGACCTGAAGATGATACTAACAGAATGAGTCCGTATGAATGAATGAATCCTCGGGAAGCAGAATCTGCAAATTAAGAAAATGCCTCCCGGATGATGGATTTCATCTTTCCAAGATTCTGAGGACCACAACTCATTAACCTTTTTTCTTTGTTTTCTTTATTTTTAACTTCCCAGCTTTCCATTGCCATCGAAGCGTTACATCCCTTTTCTTGCACCAGGGCCCCAACAGAGCCCCCTACTTGGTGGGCTCCCAGGGAGCTCTTTACTGATCGGACAGCAAGCTGCATGCTTGCGGCTAGCTCAGCTGAAAGCCCACCTTGCGTTGACACAGATAAATAATGCTGTTGCTGTTGGTGGCCGAACCAACACACCTGCCCCATTTATACCCACAACACCCCCATGCCCGACTGCTGCAGCCATCAGTCTACTAAACCTTCTGAAGGTTGCTAACAACATGTCCCATCCCTTATATAACCCCTATGCCTCTGGGAATCAAAGTTCATCCCAGGGGCGCTATGGACAGTCCAGTATGCAGGCAGAGAGAGACTCTCATAAGACATCTCCTCATCTTGGGCCTGGGTCCAGCTTAAGCTCTTCTGGAGTTTCATCTGCAACTCCTGCAAAATCTGGAGGGATAATCCCATCACTGCAAACTATGCCAATGAGCTACAGGCCAGAAGGGAGTAAGACTTCAATGGAAGAGGACATAAAGAGGTCCATAGACATGCATATAAGCAGAGCCAGAGAGGAGGTGAGAAATCAGCCTTTAAAAAAGAACAGTCAATTTACCAGCACTCGAAGAGATGAGTATGATTCTTCAGGCAAAGATGTGACTTCCTACGTGTTGTCCTCAACCTCTCAAAGACCCCCTGATGTTGCAAGTAGCACTAGCTCCATGGACTGGTTGCCAAGTTACAAACGGGAAACTGAGGATGATTCGTCTAAATACTGTTCATCATCTGCTTCATTGAGCTATCAAAGCACTGGTGACGGTAGGTTTAATGCCTCGAATGAAAGAGAGCGCAATGTGCAATCCATTCCAGGCTTAGGTGATTATGACTACCCAGTGCCAGACAAACCTGTGGGCTCTGCAGAGTCTACTCATCCCAAGTACACTTCGGAAACAGCTGTGAACATCCTTATGCAGTTTGGACTTGAAAAAGAGGACCTGGAACATCTGATCTCATACCCCGAAGATCAAATGACTCCTGACAACCTGCCTTTTATCTTACGACAAATCCGCATGGAAAAGGCAAAGAGATCTGCAACAGCAGGTCCATCAAAATCCTACTATGATCCTCATTCCACCACAAGTATGAGTGGAAGGGAAAGGTTGAGTACTTCAAGAGGGGAAGGGATGCGTCAGGATGAATTGTCACCTATTGTCCAACCAAGTAAAGTGATTGATTATGGACATACTGGCAAATATACTGGGAGCTTTGGGGATGAGATTGGAAGGAGCAGCAGTGGAGCCAGTAGTGGTGGAAGTACGCTGCTGATGGGCTCCTATGATAGTAGCGGTCTCAGTCGAGAACCACTGCAAAAAAGTGTGACAGAGGTGAAAAACAGCACGTTGGTTTCTTCCTGTGATCAAGGCAGCTCTTTTACCAGTCATGGCTCAATGCGAAGCAGCGGTCCAGCTCAACAACTGCCCACACAACCAAACCAGTCATCTCAAGAAATCTTCAAAGGTTTCTCTCTGCCCAAAACAGACACAGACATAAGACCTCTTAAAGCAGAAGTCACTAAAGCCCTTTCTTTGAAAGATCCAGAGCCAGATCGCCAGTCAGCATCAAAAAGCCAACTAACTCCTAATATAGTTCGTAGTGTGCATCCAAGCCGACCTGGCCTTGTACTCATTGGCAGCAGCAGCAGCGACAGTCACATCAAAGAAAAGAGCAAGACTCACGGGCAAGTACCAAATGTTTCTGAGCAGATGAACAAACAGCAAATGCAGCAGAAGCAGGTACAACAGCAACAGGTGAAACAGAGAATGCAACCACCACCACCAAAGCAGCAGATGCAGCAACAGTTGAAGCAACAGCAGACGCAACAGCAACAAATGAAGCAGCAGCAGACGCAACAACAACAACTGAAGCAGCAGCAGACGCAACAGCAGCAACTGAAGCAGCAGCAGCAGACGCAACAGCAACAAATGAAGCAGCAGCAGACGCAACAGCAGCAACTGAAGCAGCAGCAGACGCCCCAGGTACCTAACCTGCCGATCGCGTTGCAGCAGATGCAGAATCAGCCAGCTGTGCATATGGGACAAGTTTTGCAGTCTCAAGTTTTTTCGGCTGCAAAGCCAGTTCCACAGCCGTCCCTCATGCCAGGGCTCACGATGCCCGTTCCTCCGGGTCTCTCTCCGCTAATGCAGAACCTCATGAATTTCATTCATATACCGCAGCCCGCTTCCACCAAGCAGCTTCCAGCAAAGGTAGAAGTGACAAGGAATATCCCAGTGCTGGCCCAGATGCAAGACTACACTGCCGCTTCACCTAGAGTCTTTCCTCATACCTGCTCTCTATGTAACAAGGAATGTAATCAGATGAAGGTAAGTGGAAGATTGTTCGATGTTTTGCTTTCTGTCAGTTTTATTTATTTGACATGCAATGTTTTTTTGTTTTGTTTTGGTTTTTTTATTTTGGATCCCATTATAGGATTTTGGTTTGGAAAAAGTTTCATGGATGCTACTTTAAAGTTTATTTGGTTTGTTTTGTTCACTGTTCCTGCATAATGATGACTGTAGGAAGACTACCAACATGGCTTGCAAACATTTGGACAAATTTTCACATATTTCTGCAATTTAGTATTCTGTACCAGAATTTCTGAAGGATTACAGTGGAGACTAAACTTAACTCTATGTCTATCAGATATTGTAATTTAAAAATACTACTGATAAGAGACCTTCAGAAACTTCAGTGGTCTGTAATTGCAATTGATAGATTTAATGTCTTTTGACTTGATGTTAACCCATGCGAAGACATTCAAGGCATTTGCTGACAATGGAACGAAGGCCTCAGATGACGTGATGAGGAGGAATCTGCAAACCTGAAGAACCTGTGCATCAGAAAATGTTGGAAAATGGCTGTTTTTTTATTTGTCTCTGTCCTTGGGCTGCTGTTCCACAGTGCATATTCAGCTTTGCTTTTTCTGGAACTGTTGCTGAATGTGAAAGTTCCCCTTTTTGAATTTTGTCATTAGAGTTAAGAATAGTGTGTTTTGTCCTTTATTTCATATCAGTAGGCACCTTATTTTTGTGTAATACTGATTTTCTTTACTCATACTTTAAGTTAGTGTTTCTGTGTCACAAGACATTTACTACCACAAACATAAGCGCCCGCTGGGCCCAGTCATGAGCTACACAAGCACCAGCTTTAATTTGATGTATTGTTGAATCTCTCTTTATGGATCTGCCTTCCTTTGCTGCACCAAATTTCACATTTGGGCTCCTCGTCACAGAAACAGCGCCTTCCTCTTCTGGCCTATTTCAACGTCATCTTCCTGTCGCTACTCCAACTGTGATCGTCATAGGTGGTGCATTTTGTCCTAATCCAAACTTGGCCTCTCCTGAGACGACCTTGTTGGAACCTCGGGAAATTTTGATGCCATAAGAAGAGCCTGAGAGTCCAGAATCCAGAGCCTAAGATGACCCTTTTGTTTTGGTTGTTTGTAATCAGATGTTTGACTTGTGTTTTCTTTATATACTAAATAATTTCATTTTTAAACTTTTATCCCAGGAGAGGTACAATGTGTCATGCTTATTTGTTCCTGTTTTTTTGGCCTATGAAGGTTTCTAAGTACAATCCAGGCTCCTGGCTAATGTTATAATGCTTCTCCGTTCAGTGAAGGACTAACTGTTAATATTTTAATTTTTTTTTAAGGCCACTGCAAAGTTTAGTGACCTTTTATCAGCAAGTGATGTCAATGACAAATGTTGCTCCTGATAATAATGAACCTTGTCTAAATGTTTTTTTGGTTTTTTTTGTGACCACTAGGATTGGATCTCCCACCAGTATACCAGCCTTCACATTGAGAACTGCAGACTTCTGCGAAAGCGGTCAATCTTTCTTCTCTGTACTTCATGATTATGAACCAATATCTTTGGGGCAGCACAACCATGGTTGTGCCAAAATGATGTCGGGGTTGTAATGCTAGGATAGCTTCCTAAGAACTGTTCATTTGTATTTTTTCATTTTTCTTTATCATTTTTGTAGCCCATTGGCTGCGTTCCTGTAAAGCATCTTAATGATTTGCAGCATTTACCATGAGCCATTTTCCCTAACCTAAATTGTTAAAAGGCTGAATACATTTCTGAGTTTCTGAATTAATGAACAATAATATATTTTTAAGGACACTCTACCTTGCAACATCTGACAAAAATGTACCTGTGTTTTTCCACAGATACCCAGAATGGAACGGTGAAATAGCATCACTGCTAGGGTAAATATCTTCATTTGAAGTCATCTGGCGAAAGCCTGCAGCATTGGAGGCTTTCATTTTCTTTGATTTAACTGTGCCTTTCTTTTTATATGCAATTGTTAGTGCGTCAGGTACCAAGCCCTCTCCCTCAACTTCTGCTGAGACTTCCCAGAAGAAAACCAGACATGAGAGTCGTTCCCGTTCCTGCAGCCCCCGGAGCCATCGTGACTCGGAGCGTAGCAGGGACTTGCGAAGTAGCCGTTCCCACTCTCGCAGCCCCCGCACTCATCGTCATTCGGAGCGAAGAAGAAATAGTCGAAGTAGCCGTTCCCGCTCCGGCAGCTCACGTCGCCGCCATGAGTCGGAGCGTAGGAGGGACAGACGAAGTAGTCATTCCCGCTCCGGCAGCCCACTTCGCCGCCATGAGTCGGAGCGTAGGAGGGACAGACGAAGTAGCCGTTCCCGCTCCGGCAGCCCACGTCGCCGCCGTGACTTGGAGCGTAGGAGGTACAGACGAAGTAGTCACTCCCGTTCTCGATCACGCAGCCCCCGAAGGGAGAGACACAGAAGCCGATCACGATCTCCGTACAGCGCCAGATGTAATCGCAGGTCTGTCCAACATACATTTTGATAACTAGGATCAATCAAGAAGATTTAGCTCTCCAGTGGATTGTTAAAGGGCGAAATATAACATATATATAAAAATATACATTTAAAAACACTTAATTGGTGGACAGTATTTACATTTTGTATCCATGCTGGGTGTGTGCTTTGAGATGTTTTATTTTTATTTTTGAGTCATTAAGTTCTTTGATCCATACTTTTTTCAGGTCCCGGTCTCATTCTGACTCCTCATGGTATGACCGTCCTTCCTCTTCCCGATATCGATCACGGTCAAGGAGCCATGAGAGGCGACCCTCACCGAAAAGAAGAGATAAGAAACGTTCACCACCGAGGAGAAGCTGGGAGAGGCGGTCGTTGGCGAAGAGGTCATCTCCTAGGCGAAATACGTCGAGCAGCTCAAAGATCTTGGCAAAGAAACTGCTGGAAACATCAGGTTTGAAAATTGCTTCATGGTTTTTTGGGGGGGTTTTTTTGGTATGTACTCATTGGTTTTTCTAAAATCAAAGTTATGTTCACTTGTCAACCCCCCTCATAACATTAACTTTACTAATGCAAATTATAAATAAAGACCAGCACCACCAGAAATGTCAGTATAGTTTTTTCTACTATTATAAAACTTTCAGAAACAGATGATGATTTTTGAGACTTGGCACCCACCAAAGTGTGAATCTCTTTTGCACCTGTGGTCCTTTAGCCCTCCAGTCCTTATCAAAACAGTCTGACCTGGAGACTGTCGTCAAAACTTTGACTCCTGCCCTGCTGGCTGAGCTAGCCAAGATGAAGTCATCCCGATCAACATCATCATCGTCCTCACGTTCTGCATCTCCAGAAACAACTAAAGGGAGGCCTAGCACAGAGAAGACCAAGGTGACTTCATGTTATACCTTTTTTCATTAATGTAATGTTTTGGATGATTTATAATATAATAAATAGTGACAGATGACGCGATTGTTGATGCCACGAAACCAAGATTAAATCCTTCAACACAAATTTATACAAGCAGATACTTTGAGTCCAGTTGTCATGATGAAATCTGCATTTGGTTTGTTCATATTTTTCTTCTCTGTGTTTCCACAGGCTGGTAAATCTTCCCCTCCAACCATGGTGAGGCTACAAGGGATTGTCAGTAGTCTCTCTCACAGTGAAGTGATTTCTGCTGTGGAGAAATTCGGAAAAACCAAGTCAGTTGTTTTGTTTAGGTCAAAATTACAGGTATGTACACTGAAATTTGTTCACTGTTATAGATGGATGAGTTCATTGACCTACTTGTGAATCTAGAGAAAGTTCCTCTCTTATTTGTCTCCTGGTTTGCTTCTGCAATCTAAGATAGATATTTATGCACTGGAGCTACAATTCTCTATAAATATACTGTCCGTTTATGGTTGTAGTCATGCATTCATTATGTGGTTTAAAGTCAGTTGGTTATCCTTACATTTCTTCTGTGGTCTTGCACTCCTTAAATTCATGGCTACTTTAGATTATACTGAGCTTTTATATAGACATCGCAATGTCAGAAAGTTTCTGCTAAGTCTAATGCTGTGAAAACATACACACTGCATTTTGTTTTTATTTTGCTGCTTTGGGTTATGCGTTTTTTTAATCTATATATACACATTGCTCTAAAAACATCCTTGGAATCGCACTGGTTGCTTGCAAGTTGCCATAGTTGCTTGTAGTTTGCATGGAAAAACTCAAACTTGTCATCAAATACTTGTAAGCTACTGACAAGTGCTCATGTATGATTTTTAGTGTGAATGTAGTAACTTAACAGTTTTGGTAGTAATCCAAATTTGTGTGTGTGTGTGTGTTTGTGCACACCCAGGCAGTTGTGTGTTTCGAGAAACAGGAAGATGCTGAGAAACTGAAGAGCTTAAAGAACTTTGACATAAAAGAAGTAACTGTCAGTGTTGTTAATGAAAAGGTAACTTTGTTTTCCCTTGAGAAATACAAATATTAAAATCACTGCTCTTCTGTGGCAAAATTATCAGTAATCTGATTAATCCAGTATTAATCTTTGTTTACAGGAAATTGCATCCAAGAAAACCACAAAAAGCAAACTGGAAACTACAGCAAAAGTCTCGGTTTCCAAAGCGAAAAACATCTCAGCTGAGCAGAAAGCTAAAACTGTAAAAACAGGTGATAAGGCTGAAGAAGCAGTTGAAAGTGTAGAAACGGTCACAAAGGACAAAGGTAGGTGGACAGAGAAAACATCTTCATGTGTGGTTTATCATTGACAGCAGGATGTTGGACGGAATCAAAAGCTAAAGACTGTGCTTCTTGACGAGAACAGTTTTCAGATTTTTATTTAGATCAGCTGGGTAACTTGCATCCTATCTAAACTACCACTATTTAACTTAACTACATTTACTTTATTCTAAGTCCCTGTGACTGCAAAGAAGATCTCAAAGTATCCGGACGCTCCTACCCACCCAACATTTGGGGAACGGATAGAAAAGCAACTGTGTCCAGAAAGAATCCGTAAGAAATCCCCAAAGATTTGTATGAAAGATTTTTCAATGTGAAGATATTTTCTATTTTATAATTATATTTTTGTTTTTCTTTTGCTCTGCACTTTACAGGTTGTCTCAAGACAGTCAGACTTTGCAATTCAAAGGTAACATTAAAAAAAACACTTAAATTATACCTGTAAGAAAAACATGCTTTATCAAAGTGGTTAAGTTTTGATCTGAAATAGTTCAATTTGTTTTAAAGGTTTATAATTATATCTCATTGTCAGGTGACACTAAATGTAGAAAAATGTTAAAAATTCAGTAGGGATGCCGAAATTTACATACACTAATAGAATTACACAAAGCGTGTTTACCAATTTAGTACCAAAACAAAATAATTATCGTGCATCTCCAAAAGTTGAATCTGTTCATCTGGACGTAGCGCTTTGTGGGAGAAACGTTTCGTCACTCATCCAAGTGACTTCTTCTGTCTCAGCTGACTGCAGGTTTCCCCAAAACTTATAAACAGTACATTTGCATAATGACTGAAACCAGCCCACTGAAGGAACAATGGACCGGGAGGTCAGTTCCTTAATTTTAATTATGCAAATTCTAATGACCATTGATCAACAACCACTGATCAAAGACCAATGATCAATGGCCATGAGTACCATTTACAGAGGTTTGGGGAATGGCTGCAATCACAGCATTGTAAGATGGCGAAAAATTATCTTGTATACTAACACATTAAAAGTCTGTTATTAAAAAGCTAATTTGAAATGTTCAAATTATATGCACAATCATCCAGGACATGGTGATTTTGAGTGCTTAAAAATAGGGGTTTAAGTAGGGGGCTTGAATACCTCAGCAAGTTGTTTTAGAACTAAGGAACCTTTTAAGAAGCATAAGAGATGAAAGTTCCTCACAAATTAATAGAATCCCAGCTTTTCTTTTTAAGCAGTCTACTACAGAAACAGTTTTTCTTTCCTGAGTTTGAAAAGCACAATAGTGCTGTTTACACATTTCCTTTTGTGAATCAGTTATCACTCTTTAAGAATCCGCCTTAAATGAAAAGTACTTTCATAGCTGACTCTTACTGCCTTTTTGTTATCAGTGAGTCAAGGTTAAGCTGTACTATGTAAAAAATAAAAGAAGTTAAACTAAAATCATCATCAGAAACATTTTGTACTCAGTATTTTATTCTGATGTACCTCATTGTGTTCATAGTTGTAGACAGTGCTCAAAGTGAGGCAGAGTTTATAACTGAATGTTTGCCTTTTTGAGATTTCTGTCTGGAATTTCTTCAATTGTAAACTAATCTAAAACTTTAACTCTGACTTTATTCGTTTCTTTTGCACAGCTTGTTTCTCTTAATTACAAGGTGCTGTTAATAAGCAACCTGCCTAAGTATCATGATGGCTGTTATGCAGAGGAGGACATCGCCAGTCTGCTCACTCCACACAGATTTGAATATTATCACGACACGATCTACGTTATACCACAGGCGCGCATGGTAAGCACCAGGTCATGAATTTGCATTGGGCTGGATTATTACCTTCATTTTAATGGGATTCTAAATGTCTTTTCTAAGACATTTAGACCTAACTAACATTTAGTTAATACGTATTTTGTGAGCGCCTGTCAGTGTGTCAGTGTTTGTTTGTTTTCCCTTCAGGCTTTTGCCCTCATGCCGACAGTAATGGCAGCCAAAAACATCATGCTAGTATCAGAAAGACATAAATTTATTCTCAATGGGTCTAAACTTCGACTGCAGGTTGTGAAGAGCAGGAATATCAAGACCCCGGTGAGCACTGTTTAGATAATACACTTTACTGTTGTGACATGTTATTAAAAATAATTGAAAATATCTGTATCTGCTTGTTGATGGAAACAGTATGTTTTTAAATGTTCAATCTATTTAAAATGTGGTTGTAAATAAAAAAATTAATGTAACATTTTGTAGAGGCTATAAGTAATAAAAAAATACTCTTTGAACTGAAATCAATTTAACAGAATCCAACATTTATTTGATGTAAAGACTTTTAACTATTTGTTTTTCTTTCAGCTTGAGTTTTATAAGTATCTGATGAATCGGCTGTGTTATGTTATGAAGGTAACACGCACACATATCTCAGAAACAAAGACTACACTAGAATACCTTATAAAGTATAGAGTATAAAGTTATAACTGGAAGCACTCACATCCAAGTCAAAACACCTTGAAAAATATGAGCATATATTAACACAGGGCTAGGAAAGGTTTGGATAACTTTTTTCCTGGAATAAGTTAAATCCTCATTCAAAACTGCATTTTGTATTTAAAAAAATGTTTGTTTTTTTAAATTTGAAACATGCAAAAAACTAAGAACCCAGGAAAGGGCCAAAAGTGGTTTTCTGTGTACACAGCTAAGTTTAAATATTTTCTCAAACAATGTTATCAACAAAAGCAAGATCTGCAGTTATAAATTGTTTGGATAATGAAGATAGCTGCCAGGGTGCATACATGCTGTGTGACTATATGTGCAAACTTATGACCTTAATCTTGGAACTGTAGTTTAAGAATGCATGGAATGTCATACTGTTTCTGGTTTGTTTTAATGTTCACACGGGTTTCTCGAAACAGGAAGAGACAGATATTGGAGCACGGACAATCTACATCAGGAACATCTCACCAGGCGAGTCCCGGGACCTCAGAGAAGCTTTGGGAAAAATCGGTACTGTAAGAAACTACCTGCCTCTTCTCAACAAGGTATAAACACACTTATAAGCAGCAACAAGTGCATGTTTTAAAAGTCTCTGAGAGGCTGTATGAGATATGTGTTTATGTAAGTGTATTCTTAACTATCCCCCCAAAATTGACAGACACATTAAAACAAGATAATGTGACTGGATTTGGATGCTACTTATCTTGATGAAAGCACAACTGCAAAACTATAAAGATAGTAAAGAGAGACTGCAGGTAATCTGTTCGCTGTAACAGATGATTCTTCATATGCTCATGCGCACTAGTGTTCATCACATTAGAGCATTAGTGCAGGGGTCATGTTGAGCATGGCTCCAGTGCATCATTGAGTCAGGATTTCTGACTTTTGAATCCAGTAAACTCCACAATAAAGCTGTGCTTAGCTCACTGTTTCCATGTGTTCCATTTTCTACCATTTAGAATGTGAAATTAAAATCTTTAGAGTAAATTTTATCTTTCTTGTGTTTCAGGTGTTAATTGAATTTGAGTCTCTGTGTGATGCTGATCGCCTTGGTGTTTGGTACAGCCTTCTAAAACGGGCCACTGGCCACAAATTGTCAAGGGTGGAAATACCACACAGTGGATTTACGTCACTGCGTAAGTGTGTTTTGAATGGGATTTTAAATAAATGTGATTCAAACGGGAAAAAAAGATAGGTGAAGTTGATGGAAGGTCATCTGGTAAGACCCTGAATATGGTGGGTTGTTTTTTGGCTGTAAAACCTGTCTGGTAAGGGTAGCTGCTATTGTCCTGCTGGCCTTCCTGTACTGTGGGATTGCTTTGGGTGAGGTACATTTGCACGCTTTAAAGATCTACATGGTCTTCTACAAGGCAAGCTTAAGAGTTACACTTTTTACACATTGGTTGTATTGTCCAAAATGGAAAATTTAATACATTTTGTATGGACAATACAATTGCCGTATTGTCCAAAGACAAGAGTCTTTGGACAATACGGCAAATATTGTCATCTTAGTGGGTGATGCACAAGAAAACAAGTGAATTGAAGATTACAAGGAGTGGCAAAAGCATACTGATACTAGAGACAGATTAAAATCCAGCTAATCAGGGGCACTATAGAGCAAGACATGGTGTAACACACAACTTAGTAGAGCTGCAGAATTCTGAAAAATTCTCTTATAAATGTCACATTCCACTTTCTGAACTTCTAAAATTTGCTTAGAGAACAAAATAAGGACTTATTGGGCCGGACCACAGACTACTGTGGGACTTTCTGTCGGAAAGACTTAAAATATACGGAGAAGACACCTCGCGGCCTGCAAGAACCACGCGCCAACGTGATACAGATGAATCGAACTAAGTCTCATCCAGCCTAACTGAAACGGCAGGGATGACTGCTGAAGAACTGAAAGCCAACACTAAACTCCCTGCGAGGAGAACTGTCTAAAGTCATAAAAGAGGAACTTAGAGATATTTTTGGAGTTCAGTTTTATCAATTCTGAAATACAAGTAGTCAGGTCCGAAATAGCTAACACTGCCAGTAACCCCGGTTATTCCCTTCTTTTATTGTCTCTGCCCTAGACACATGAACCAGAGTCATTACTTAAACTCCACTTTTTCAGACTGGCATTTGATCTAACTCTCTAATCATTTTTTTCTGATGCCTATGATACCTTGGGTATCTGTAAAGGTGCTTAAAGTTAAACTGAAAGTCAGTTAAAAACCTGACACATACACACACACAAAAAAAAATTAAACAAAACTTATTTTTGCTTCTGCAGCACCAAGATTGCCACACAAAGCTTTGCCAGACAGCGAGGTTGCTGTTGATGGTGCAACTGTCCCAACAGAAGATATTACCATCCCACAACGCAGCACTTCACCATATTGGATCACAATGACAACTAGTCCCTTTGTTTTCCCCACTGTCTCTCCTTGGTTCACAATCCCAGGTGAGAGAAAAAGCTGAAAACTAAAATTAACCTCCAGATATAAAGTGTTGACTGTTACTAACTGTGTGTGTTTTACACTTCTAGAGTATTTTACTGTCAGTGAACCTGATGACATTGAGGTGAGTGCATTTTATAAGTACAGGTTTCATGTGTTAAACAGGAATCCTTGAGTAAATACCAAGAGGCGTCCATTTTCCAAATACCGACCTCAAAAGCCACGTTTCTTTTTTTATTCTAAACTTGGGTTCATTTTGTCTTCTCTATGTGGTCAGTTATAGTAATATATTTTTTTAAAAAGTACTGCAAAGTTTCTGTTCACATAAACTTTGGTTCTTGAACCTTGTGTCTTGTAGAAAGCCCAATCTCAGGGTTCTATGTTCTCCACGATCATGTTGACCGGTTTGCCAGAAGGAAACTACAGACAGGAGGATGTCGCCAAGCTGGTGTGGCGTTACTTCCCTGATCAGACTGTTCAGACTCTGTACTACAACATAATCGTTTTATCACTGCAGAGGAGGGTGAGGAGTAGACCCAGCAGGCTGATACAGAGAAATTTGCATTTGCAAATTTAATTCAATTTAATGATTAATATTGAATGTTTCCTTTGCATCATTTTCCCCCCCAGGCCTTTGTATTTTTTAACAGCTGGGATGCGTGCTGCGATTTCGCCAGAGATTACCTCAAAGATCCAGTTACTGTTGGAGAGTGGACGCTCAAAATCCACGTTGTTTTACAAGACATGCGTCCTGGTTCAAGTGAGGTATGAAAATAGAGCTGGAAAATCTGGGCTGTTAAATCAGGGGCATGCTCCTGTTTCACTCAAACTATTCAGATCCCAATCAAAACAGATTTCTCCTCTAAGGAGTGAGCACAGCATCATCCTTCTCTAGGGAATTGCACAATTTAGTAGAAATTAAAAACAGGGAAAATATGCATGACTTTCATATCAAGTATTTATTATTATTTTGTCTGTGTTTGTTCTTTCCTTTTTGCGACAGCAGCACAAAAGCTGTATGAACTTTATCCACTTTTCTGTTCATAGGCGACAACCCTCGTCATTCCGCCACCACTTTAAAGTTTCCACAGAGCTTCTTGTGAAGTCAGCTCTGTGTCCCCAGACATAGGTTATAGAGTGTTTCACTGACTATTAAGCAATGCCCTTACTTATTTTCAAACTTCAGTCACTGCTAACCTTCTAGCTTCAGAGTTTCCCATCTCAAGTTTCCTTGTGGGCTAGCTATTCAGGCCCTTTGTGAGAACTCTCTCCACAGCTACATGTTAAGAGGAATTGAGGTCGACAAATTTTGCGGAAAGTTACTGAGACTCAAAAAGCATCAAATAGTTCCTGCAAAACTTTGGTTATATGTTATGTCGTTACTGTCCTGAAGTATGAATCCTTTCCCACAAAGATGCAAACCAGGAGTTGTAGCACATCTCTGAGGGATCGAGTTACTTCTCACTTACAGTGGAGTCCAATATTTATCTTATTAAATGTGGTCAATAGAACATTAAAAAACACTCTAACCAGGAGGAGAGTTATTCAATAGTTATTTTACAAACAAAGGATCAGTAATTGATGTAATCCGCTTTCATCTTCTACTCTTTTCACAGGAGAACATGTACAGAAGCATGATGAAATGGAGCAGCACTGTAAGTCAGCAGTCACATAAATCCGTCCTGTAAAAGCAGCAGGCTCGGGTCTCCCATCTTAACGCTGGTTGTTTTTCAGCATGTTCCAGAGTCTGAGTCTCTGGAGGACCGGCTGCTGAGTGTGGAGGTCTCCGAGGTGAATGTGGACCTTCTCGTGAAGATCATGAAAGTGGTGGCTTCCATTGCTGCTTTTGTCAGATTTTTGCCGCTTGGCAACAGGGTACGATTTCATAAACACCTGCAACTTTTTCACTTTTTACATCTGCAAGGCTTGTCATGGTGTCTTAAAATGCATCTTTTTCTGAAAAGACTTCAGAAGGTATTAAGTCTTAAATTTCACCCACAAAGCTGGTACAGTTTGGTTCGATTTACACTGCTTAATAAAATTAAGGGAACACTTAATCAATGTTCCCTCTAAGCTGCGCTAGTGCGCAATTGCGCACTCCTGGCACGATCTCTGCGCACAGAACATCTGTGTTACACTATAATCCAGTTTTGAGTTCCCTCCCCATTTAAGACGCCTTAACGCCCACCCACATCCTGGGCCATCTGACCTCAGGAAATCGCATGATAAGGTGGGGCCAGGTTTCACAATGAGCTCACCCAAAACCCTGGCTGATTGGGAACCACACCCGCTTTCACACCTTGGCTCAGGTGATTAGAGGATCATCAGGGGGTCCTTTGTCCCTCCTTGGGGGGATACTCCCACTGGGTTTAAATCTGGGACTCTCGGCCATTTGACCTTAGAACTGAAGAAGCTTCTCGGATGAGAGGTGAAACGTCTTCAAGCAACTTAAAGAAGTCCAGACGCTTTTCTTTGCTAGCTCCTTTGACTACGATGACCTGGATGACTGAGAACCTTCACAGACATACTGCTGAATGGTCATTGCTCTTCTATGGCCCTGTCATGAACCAAGCAGCCAGGAACACACAGGCACAAATGTTATCTTCAAAAAACGGGCTTTATTATACCCCAAAAGGACAAGATGATTACAAAAATTCAATTTTTTTTAAGAACCAAGTGGGCCCATAAAAGAGGTTTACTTAACAGAGTTCTACTCAAAAGTCACCTGCACAACCACATAACTCAACAAACTGACCTGCCCAAATGAGAAACAGCTCCAGTCATATAGCAAATGAACAAACCATTAGTGATGTGTCGGCCGCGAACGAAACGGCTCTTAGAGCTGACTCTTTGAAGTGAACGACACGAGCCGGCTCCTTATTGGGAGCCGTGTTTTGTTTTGTTTTTTCTCTCACCCACTCTCTCGCACTTTTTTCCGCTTCACTCCGCACGCGAGCCTTGTGCTTTGCGCTGGGAAAAGGGGGGAGGGGCGGTAGTTACACTCAGTAGCACAGGAACAGAGCAGGAGGGAGAGAGCAAGAAAGAGAGCCAGGGACAACAACGTCACATTAAAAAGGTATAGTAATCATCCACAACTATTTTCAGTTGCGGATGATAAAGGATTCAGAAAGTTTATTCATGCAGGTCCATATGACAGAGAATGTGCATCTTCTTTTAGTTTTCATATTTTAATTTATATTTAATTGTGTTGTGGTTTGCAGTGTTTTGTGTTGTTTCACTGTAAATTTGTTTAAAAGGAAAAAGCTGAAAATTTAAATAGTTAAAAGTTGAAATGTGAATAGTTGGTTTTTGTATTATATGATTTATTTATTACATTTTATGTGGAGTGAATAAATAAAAGTATATTTACGGTGGCCCCTAGAGACAAACCACGTACAAACTCCAAAACACATACAAAACACAACAAAAGTGCTCCAGGATGCTAGGCGCAGTGTTGAGCTTTTGTTACCTAGTGGCTACACAAGCCAGCAAGTACCAACGACCGGATTTGGTGTGTGGTAGTAGCAGGTAAATGAACATTTTTTTTTAAAATTATTTGAATATATATGAGTGCTTGTGTATAAATACACAAACAATACACATATGCTTTCAATTGTGTAATTTAAGTGATCTAGGTAGCTCTGTTTTGGAGGTTCAGTTAACGCTAGAAATGTGTTTTGGAGTTTGTACCTGCTTTGTCTCTAGGGGCTACGACATATATTTATATATAAACATATATAAATAAAAACACGTTGTTGTTTTTGTTTTTTTTACATTAGTAATTCCTTTTGTGCATATTTTTATATTGTTGTTAATAATAAATTAATTAAAGCAACAAAACAACCTGAAGAGCCGAAAGAGCCGGTTCTCTAAAAAGAGTCGGAAATCCCATCACTACAAACCATTATAACACACCATCTCCTGATATTTTCTTCACACTTTTGAAGCCGCACTGTTAGACACTGCAGATCTTCTTGTGACTGCCATTCAGGAGGAGCTAGACTGCCTATGCAACCTGAGTTGCATGCAGAATTCCACCAACAGTGAAAATCAGAAAAAATTCAATCAGGGAGGATAAAGAAAGCAATAAGTGGTTAACACAGAAAATAAAGACATTAAAAAAAACCTGTGTAGCTTTGCAATGGCAGTGAAAATGGTCAAACAGAACATCCCTGAAGTTAACTGGTGTAACTTTCTTATACTGTGATGATCACGTGGTTTTTAAACTGTGTTTTTAAGTTTGACTTATTCGGTTTCCAGCTTTAAGCAAGACTTTTAATATTGAGAAACTTTTTAAATGAGTCTGAAGGAGACTTTGTTTTTTTAACACTAGTTCAGCAAGTTTTAATATTCAGACAGTCCCTGCGGCAGGCAATCTGAATTTTACATGCCATTGCGAACATTGGTGAAATGCACCAAGTTCTCAACCAAGTGGTAATCTTATGACCTGTCCAGCCTTTCGTCCTGGCCCATCTAGCAGGGAAGATGCCTGCACTTTGAGGCAGCACTAAGTTATTCTTTTATTGTTTCTTGCTCAGTGGTTTTATTCTTTAATCAAAAACTTTGCAAAAGTATAGAAAAATGTTTGCACTTATTTTCCATTTGCAAGTTTGAAACACCAAGATTTTTTTGTTCTTTTACCAAAAAGTTGTACTATCATACAGGGCAATAAAGAAACTTGCCAGGACCTCTGTCCTGTTACTTTCACAAATTGGGCCTGTAGCGCACCCTTTGAGTACCACTGTGTTGCTCAAATTTCCTCAGGAAGAAAACATTTTTACTGTCACTGATTTAATATCTTTCTGTTTTCTCAGATATGCATTGAGATGGCTGAACCTGGTGGATTAACACAGGTGATGGAGAGCAATGTCGCCAAGGACTATTTCTCTTCTTGGTAAGTGTGTCCCACAATCAGAAGTGAGACAAAGAGTACACTGATTTTAGAATGTGTGTGTTTTTTAAAGTGTCTTCATGCTTGTCTGACCTTGTGCTTTTTTCTCTCCTCTTCATAGGAGTAAAGTCGGACGTATTGAGTCGTGAGTATCTTTCTATTTCAGGTTTAGTGGCAGAGTCAAAACAGTGATGATGACTGCTACACTCCTCAAGGTTGTGCTATAGTAAACAGTTCCCAAAGATGCAAAAAGAGAAGAATGTGATTTAGACATAAGCAACTCTAGATTAGAAATTTGAAATGGAATTTCTTATTTAACATTAACATTTTGTGACAACAAACCTCTTTTCATAGTAACCTACTGGCATCTTTGCTTTTAAATTCAGTTTGAAGAGCCTGAAACAGCGTCTGCAAGACTCGGGTGAGAACACAGTTAACCTCGAACTGGAAAGCGAGAAGGCCACAGAATCGACCGTTGCCCCTCAGCCAAGTGAGGAAGGCCAGAAAGCAGCAGTGAAGGAAGAGGGGCCACCACAAACTTTGGTCACTGCTCCTGATGCAAACGCCGCCCCCGCCGCTTCTAGCGATGCTCCTTCGGCAACAAGCCCAGTCAAGTCTGAGGAAAAAGACTCAGAACTTCCTCACATCAATGAGGACATTTTCATGGCCATTACAGCTGCGGTTCGTGAGCATAGACAGGGTCGAGGATGCAGGGCACAGAGCAAGGAAAGAGAGGTAACACTTTAAATTTCACCGTGTTTTCCCAAAATATCTTAAGACACTAAAAGCCTACTGTTGGAGATCACATATGAGCATTGTATAGTAGTACACTGTTGATTGTTGCGGTAAAGCTGGAGGCTGTATGAATAATTAATGCTGATAATAATAATAATGTATACTTTATTGATGCCCCTGGGGAAATTACTCTCTTTGCATTTGAGCCGTTCACCCAGTGAAGCAATGGGCAGCCACTAAGCAGGCGTACCGTGTGTAGGGATGGTACCTTGCTCAGGGTTACCTCAGGGTAGCCGTTCAGTGGATTTGAACCCCCGACCTTCCGATCACGGGGCAAGTGGTTTCGAAGTCTGTATTTCACATGTGGTAGTAGACTGGCAGTTTACGTCTGCGACACCTGATCAGCCGAAGGCAGAGCAGAGAAGGAGACTGCTCACTCCCCATCATGACAGGCGGAGATACTGTCCACTATACTAATGAGGAAGATACCATTTTTAGATTTGCATTATTTCTGGAACAGATAAATTAAGCGAAGGTCATCATTACATATAGTCAGAATAACACAAAATTAACTCAGTTAATTTTTTTTCTTATCTTAATTTCCAGAGCAAAAGCTGCAGCCCTAGTAGGGCACAGGATGAAGACGCACCAAACGAAAAGGTAAAAGTTCATCAGACCCACGAGGATTTCTCTTGTGGGTGGTGGCGGTGGGCGACTGGGCTAACTCAAACACTTAATCACACTGAGAAAATTGGTCATGTGGTTACTGATCATATAGGAGGTTTTTGTGGACAGAGGGACATTCATTGATAGTTACACTCTGTAAGCTGTTTCATGGCTCAACAGACTGTTTTTGGTTTTTCCATCTAGGTTCAAGTTGATAATTTAGAGAAGAAAGTTTCTTCAAAGAGCCGCCCTTTTGGTGAGCCGGATTTCAATTTGGACCACTTTGTCACTGTTGATGAAATTAACGAGGACGCAGCAGACGCAGACCCCAATGATGAAAGCGACTCTTCAACTAAGCCAAAGTCCACAGAGAATACGGAAAGGCAAAGCTCAGATGCGTCTCCTGCTTCCAAACGAACCTCAGCAAGGTCCTCCAAAGACTCCAGCAGCTCAGCCTCTTCCTCATTAGAGCCCACGAAATCTTCTGAGAAAAGCAGTTCAACCTCCTCACCACGAAAAAGTAAAGACTCATTTGAATCCACCAAACCCGAATCCTCTGTGAGTGTCAGTAAGCCTGTTTCCTTTTCTGGTGAGAAAACGCAGCCAAGCAAACCTCCAGACAAATCGTCGCATTCTTTGTCCTCGGGTTATAGGACCCGTTCATCAAAGATGGCATCAACCGCTGCTGCAGAGCTAACGGAGGAAAGTGCAGCAACAAAGTCTGACCTCAAAGTGTCAGCAAAGGAAAATCAAACTAAAATGGAAACATCATCAGAGACACAGCCACCTGCAGAGGGAGAGGGATTAGGGATGAAGAGCCAAACACAGACTCTGGAGGCTGAATGTAAGGATGACGCAGACAAAGAGTCAAAGAAAAGCAAAGGAGAAGATGGGGAAAAAGACAATGCGGGGAAATATCCACAGGAGGAGGAAGATGATGGTGAAAGTTACCAGATCCTTGATTCGAACGAGGAGCCAACAGATGAACAGATAGATGAAGACACAAACCAAGAGACTAAAACAGAGTCATCAGGGCCTGAGCAAACCCAGAGTTTGCATGAGGGGGATAGTCAGGTCTTGGACAGCATTGATGATAAAGGCTCAGAGGAGTCCAGTAAAACTGAAACGGATGCTTCTCTCTATATGATAGACAGCGTTAGTGAAGACCAAGCCAGTACAGTCCAAGAGGACAGTCATCTGGTCAAAGATGAAGGTGCCACAGCAAAGCAGCTGTCTGAGGAAAAAATTCAAGATACCAATGCTGAACCAGATGCAGCTGATAAAAAAGAAGGGTTGGATCCAAGCATGAACCAAACTCCAAGGTCCAGTGCAGATGGAAAAGAAATGAATGAGGAGATGCTCTCAGAAAAATCAAACAAAGCTTCCAAATCATTTTGCCAAACTCCAAATAATGAAGAACAAGAAAACAAAGGCAGTTCAGCAGATGTTACTAAACAGAAAGCCTCTGAGAAGTTAGATTCAGTCAATGATCACACCGGAGGAGAAGATGACAGGAAGGAACGTAATACTCAGAGCCAGGAGGTATCTAAAGCAGTCACTGAAGGAACTGAAGAAGAGGAAGAAGCTTACCAGATAATTGATTCTGTGAAAGAAGAGCCAGCGACCACAGAGACCGAGGCAGAGGCTGAGAACAAGGAGGAAAAAACCAAGAAAGACGCTGAAGTGGCTAAACGAGCTGAAAGACCAACAAGGAGGGGTGGACCAAGAACCAGAACATCTAAAAGAGAGGAGAAAGAGACACAGGAGGAGATGATCTTTGAGGTAGTGGATTGTGTTGAAGATGAATTTGTTCAACATGTCTCCACCACAGAGAGGCCTGGTAGAAGGAGGTCGGCCAGAGGAAACAAAGAAGATAAAATGACGCCAACTTCCACAGTTGCATGTATAAAACCCGTCAGGGAAGAGGAATCTACGTCCGAGATCCCAGACTCAGTGGAGGGTAAGGCTGCCATGAACGAACAAACCATCACAACAAGGTCAACCAGAGGAAGAAGAGAAACTAAAGAAGACGTCTCAAAAAAAGACAAGACACCAACGAGAAGGAGGCCGACACCTGCCAGAGATTCTCAGGAACCAAAGAAGGAGGAACCTCTGCAGACTGAAGAGAAAGGCCCCATGAAAGAGAGCACACCAACAAAGAAGAGCGAGGAGAATGCCACCTTTACAATAGTAGACCCAGTGCAGGATGAAATTATTAAGGATGAACTGGCCAAAACTCCAGAAAAAAGAAGAAGGGGAAGACCAAAGAAGGACACTAAAGTAACTAAAAAACAAGCTGCCTTAAAGAATGCTGCATCTAGTAAAGTGGCTGATGAAGAGGAGGCCATTTATCAGATTGTTGACTCGGCTGAGGATGAGACGGCTGACAATGAGCCTCTCAAAGACCAGAGTACAGAAGAGCCAACAGTGCCTAAAGACGATAAAGACTCAGCATCGCCAAAAAATGCAGATGAGGAGGAGGAAGAGCCGTTGTATCAGATTGTAGATTCTCTAGAAGACGATCAAGTCCGAGAAGACCCAACAAATGCACAAACATCAGACAGAGAGACAAAGGAGCGAGAGACACTCGGTAAAAAAGAAGACTCTCTCACATGCGGCGCTATGGCTGCGGAAGTGGTCGATAAAGAGGAGTGTTTGGATCACACTGCTGAGGTTAGTAATGCTCTATCTGCTGAAGACGGGTCTGGTACAGCAACAAAGGAAGAGAAGCCAAAAACAGATACTAAAGAGGCCACTGGGTCCCAAAGTGATGCTGCTGCAGTACCAGAAGAAAAGACAAATCTGGAGGAAGACACCCAGGAGCTGGTTACTCTGGATGAGGTGGGAGCAGATGATGCTGGGGAGGAAAGAGCAGTGGAGGGTCAGGACTGGAGCAGGGAGATCACCAAGGGAGAACCTGCAGAGCTCATCACTCTGGATGAGGTTGTTGAAAATGATGAGGAGTGGGAAAGGACAGTGGAGCCCCGCCCACCAACACAGGAGAGCCAATCAGTGGAGGCCGCAGACATAGAGGTAATGTTGAGATTCATTTGAGCGTCTTTGTTTCCTCTTTAGTAAAAACAGAAAACTCGATGGTCGTGATTTTGTGTCTTTGTTTTTAGACTTTGGCGACAGCAGCTGAGGTAGAAGAGGAAGCAGAGAAGACATCAGGATCTGCTAAACGCAAACATGATGAAACAGGTCAGTTTCATTCTCCATCCATCCATTTTTTAACCGCTTGTTCAAGTTCGGGTCGTGGGGCCAGTCGGAAGTTCAGACTTCCGTCATATCCTCATTGCTAGATCTGCCCCGGGGCTTCCTCCCAATAGGACATCCCGAAAACACAGCACCTAGGAGTTGCCCAGGAGGCATCCTAGTCACACACTTAAACCACCTCAACAGAGTTTGATTTGCATGGTCAGATTTTGTGGAGGAGAAGCGAATGTGTACAGCATAGTTTTTGTTGGCAGGGCTCTAGAGTGCGACCAACTTGGTCACAACTGTGACCAAATTTTTCAATGGTGTGACTAAAATAAACCTTAGGTCACACCGGTGTGACCAGCTGTTCGAGTGTAAAAAAAAAAAAAAAAAAAAAAAGTCTCTGCAACTCTGAAAGTACAGATATTCCAGTAGTCCTTAGTGCATGTTTGAAAGTGCAGGTGGATAGAGAGAGTTGAGTATCTTGAATTAAGCGATATTGATTCATTAAATCCTGAATAGAGTTTTAAATGTATTTTGCCAGAAACACCAGAATCTCAGGTTAAAGCTCATAAAACTATTTCAACAACCACCAAACAGCAAATGAGAGAACAGGTAAACGGATTCCACACAAAGACGTAAACACGGAGCGGACCCGACACATCAGAATCAGCTTTCTCTTTCTCGGCTTTCTCACCCAACGGCCTGTACACGGACACACCGTCGGGGCTGAAAGCTGACAGCTCACTGATTCTGATGCGTTGGCGGGTCCGCGCTTTGTTTTACGTCTTTTTTTTCTTGATTCTGAGTAGCAGGTTTTGTTTCTCTCAGAACAAAATTCACTGATCCAGCAGCAAAAGAAGCAGCAAACTGCGCTTCACATTTGATAAACATCGTCATGAATTCCCTCTGACATTGGCTGTTTTGCTTCCACCACGATAAAAATCACACTTCATGCACAGCTCTCTCTCTCTCAGTTTCCCGTCTCAAATCTCTGTTTTCTGCATTATTCATTCGCTCATTACCCACCAGTCTACCGTTGTTTACAGCGCTGTCGGTCGCCGTCTATTCTTTTTTTTTTTTTTATACCTCAAATGACCTCGGACAAGAAAGCCTGTTCTGCTGTCCAGTACTGAAGAAATTTAAACTTTTTAAAATTATGCAAAATTGCAGAATATTTTTAAGGTTATCTGCTATAAAAAGTCAGGCCAGGAAAATTTCCTTCATGTTTTTCTGTGTTTTATTCTCAGTTACTTTCACACAAAGGCATCTGCTGTGATGTTCACATCTCCGATAAAGTCTCACAAGTGTCAGTACTGATAAATGATCAGAATTATAATATTTCTGACTGTCTGAGGCTAAGTTGAATTGAATCGAATCTGGACCTTGTGAATCGGAATCGATTGGATCATAGAAATCAGTGATAATACCCAGCCCTAGTGAGCAGCCTAGGCCCAACGGAAGTGGGTGTAGCTGTGGGTAATGTGAAAAGATGAAAAGAACTATTGATAACTTTTTTGTTAAGGCCTGATCCATCTGAAATTCATAGCCAGGGCTCTGACACAGAGCCATCAACCTCTGAACGCTGAAAAAGCACAATGTATCCAGAAAACACATTATATGTTCTGATGAATGCACTGCGCAAGTGTCCCCTCTCCCCACTGCCTGATGTGATGATTAAGTTTAATATTGTCTACAATATTGCCAAAGAGTGCCAACGCATTTTAAGCACAAACCTAAGATTGTTAGTTAATCATTTACAAATCAATATTGTCTGTATGGACATCAATTTTCCCCCCAAAACTATACTTCAGCAATGATCAGGGCAGTGTTGGAAGGAAATTGAATGCAAAACAATAACCAATATGCACATACAGGTAGAAATCTACAGGACTACATTTCCAAAATAAGAAATCCGTGGCTAAAGGCCACACTAGGTGTTTGGAAAATGGTGGCAAAAGAAAATAAGCTGCAGAAGGACATAAAAATATTAAAATGGTGTGCATATGATTTGGAATTTACACCAAATCATGTAGACCCTAGTTTTAAAAACTGGATAGGTAAAGGAATTATATTGACATGCGGTATTGTAAAGGAAGATTAAATTGTGAGTTTCCAAACTTTAAAGCAAACATTTCATTTAGAAAACCAAAACCACTATAGATACTTACAGTTAAGAAACTTTTATACTCGAAACATTAAAAACCAAATACCCACTACAGTGAGGCCATTTATCCAACTCTTTGTAAATGCTCATAAGTCAGAAATTAAGAAAGGTGTAATCTCACAAATATGCAAAAGTCTTCATGATCTCAGCAATTATTCAACCAAGTATATAAAAGAAAGATGGGAGAAAGAGGGAGGTCTGGCGATTACAGAAGAGGGATGGCAAAACATTTGTTCTTTTCATTGGAGAAGTACAAAATCACATATTTGGAAGGAGTTCTGCTAGAAAAGTTTTGCTTGTTTTTTCATTACCCCAGCTTTAGTTGTGAATGTTGGAGGAACTGTGGCTATGAAACAGCACACCACTACCATATAATTTGGGATTGTAAGAATATTAGGAATTACTGGATAGAAGTCCATAAAGTGATGCAAAACATATTTAGTACATATTTACACTTTGATTTCAAATCCATATTTTTAGAATACATACCCTCAGACATAAAGGGTATAGATAAATACTTATTTTGTGTGCTGCTAGCTGCAAGTAAAAAGGCACTGACCAAAAGGATCCACCAACATTGAACAACTGTATTGATGTAACTTTGGACATTCATAATATGGAAAAGATTACTTTTTTTAGTGAATTTTGAGTATGAGAAATTTGTAAAACACTGGGGAAAATGGCTCCGCTGTGTGAGTTCCATAAGGCCAGATATCACTGATATTCATCAATGAAGGAATGGTTGTTTAAATATTTGTTTATTTTGTTTGTTTTTTATAATAACATACTAATCTGCTACTGCTACTTAGTGTGTTGGCTTTTCAATTGCCCTCTCTCTGGATGTATATAGTTACAAACTGTATCTATCCGTACACGTTTCTTTGTTTGTGTGTTTTGTTTTTTCCTTTTTTTCATACCTGCATGAAGGAAAAGTACTTGAAGTGATGACGGTCATCCAGACTACTGTACATATGAGTCTTAGAACAAAGGAAGCTATTAAATACTGTACATTTTATTTTATGCATAACTTCAATAAACACTTAAATTTAAAAAAACAAAAAAAACAAAACAAAAAGTGTACATGTAAAACTGCATGGTTAAGCGATGCGGTTGAAAAATTTGGGTGCGCCTAACTAAGGTAGTCATCTACCTTACTAAGAATTGTTTCATTCAACTCGTTCAACTTCAACAAAAAAAATATTTAGGTTAATCCTATATCATCCCTTAGGAGAAACAGGAAACTTTATACTTGACAGAAATATTGTTTTATTTAAATGGAGATTTTCGCACATCGCCCTGTTAGAAGACAGCATTTAACTTGGGTATATTTCAACAAGAAATGAAAGTTTTTACTGCCAATACCAGCCTGTGACCTCTGATTTGTTGTTTTAGAGGAGAGCGTCAACTTTGTGACGGTGGACGAGGTGGGAGAGACTGAGGAGAAGGAGGCGGTCATTACCAGGACAAGAGGTCGACCCAGGAAGAGAACCAGGCAGACCCCCGGTCAGTGTTGGGAAGGTTACTTTTAAAATGTATTCCACTACAGATTACAGAATACATGGCCCAAAATGTATTTTGTAACGTATTCTGTTAAGTTACTCATTGTGAGTAACGTATTCTGAATACTTAGGATTACTTAATATATTGTCATGCTTTTTACATGAATGTAGCAATCACATCCTGCAAATTCCTGTTTGTTTTTGGCTTGTAAGCCCAAATCTCCCTGAATAGACAATATATTTACTGTAGGGGAGAAAAGACTTATGTTAACATAAGATAAGATGTTAGCTCGGTGGCGAGTAGCCTTCAGTAATAGTAATAAGTAACGTAGAAACTGAAGTTGCACATAACACAGGTAGCTACCACAACAAAAACAAGGTAGTTGCAGCAGGCTAATGTTAGTTTTTAAAAAAGAACTTCCAGATGTTTCTTTAGGTTGGAGCCTTTAGACCAGGGGTGTCAACCTCAATTGCACAGGGGGCCAAACGTCAAGGCACACTTTAGGTCGCGGGCCAAACAAGATAAACATTTATTGAACACACTAAAACAATGTTTTTTAAACATAAATATGAATAAGAACAGACAGAAACATAATTCCAGAATAAATGAACTTAAAAAAATAAACTTTAACTTTAAATATTTTGCTCTTCATAAAAATATATCCTGTCAAAATTCTGCAAGTTAGAAATATGAACATGCTGCCAAAAGCCCCCAGAAAAAATAAATGAAAGCAAACACAAGGTTGGAGCCGCATGTAAACAGGGCTGGGGCATTGCTTCTGGAATGGAACTAATAAACTGTGCAGGCCATTCAGTGTCGTACTTTCCCTTGAGTGTCCCATTAGAATGCAGCTCCAACTGAATCTGCACAGGTGCAGTTTCCACATCAACTGTAAGTGGGTTGTGAAGCAGCTCGAAATTCTCATTTTGTGCTTCAAAGTCACCAATGTGCCGTGCAAACTCAGTGTGCTCAGTTTATCAGCAAAGTGCGCATTTGGGAGCACTGTTGCGCTGACTTGGTTCAACATTACTTGGCAACAGGGAAAGTGAGGCAGGTTGCACTGGTGCATTTGTGACAGCTTCACTTGAAATGCCTTCACCGCATCATACATGTCCATGAACTGACAGATTTCCTTGCTGAGCTCAAAAACTCTATTGAGAATTTTTATCCCAACTCAGCCAACGGACCTCAGTATGATAAGGAATGTCGGCAAACTCTGAATCTATTTCCCACATAAAAGACTGAAATTGACGTTGATTTAAACTTTTAACTCAGATAAAATTTACGGTTTGCGTTACGGTGATCATTACATGCTCCATTTTTAGGACTTTACCACACAGCGTTTCCTGGTGTATGATGCAGTGATATGCTGATAACTCACCGGTACAGTTCTCCTCCTGCATCTTTACTCGCATCCTGCTGACTAGTCCACTTTTTTTCACTGCACAACACCGGCGCTCCATCTGTTGTAAGTCCAACAAGTTTGTCCCAGGGCAGTTTCATGTTGGTTACACTTTGACATACGTTTCTCCTCAGGCTCACATTTGCCAAAATCTGCGTGTTGTCTGGACACAAGACGTCGCACACCTTCATCATGCAGCTCTTCAGAGTACCGGGCTGATTTGGCTGTCTCCTCTGCTACAATAAAACTTGCTTTCACAACAGCTTCACTTTGTGATTTTGCTCTGGTGACAAACGTCTGTTGAAATGTCAAATTCTTCTTTAGCTCTTCTACTTTCTGTAGTTTCTGCATTTAGGTTTTTCAGCTTATCCTGATGTTTTGTCTCATAGTGCCGTCTTAAATTAAATTCCTTAATTACAGCCACATTAGCTCCACTAATAAGACACACGGGTTTACCGGCAATGTTTGTAAACATGTATTCAGTCACCCACTGGCGCTGAAAGGCTCTGCTTTCAGAATCAACTTTTCTCTCCACCATTGTGAGCGGCTAGCTTCACAATAACAGAAGTTTGACTTGATTGACGCGGGAATGCTCCCAGCTAGCCTAGCGTTGGGCAAGGTGCCTGCAGCGCTCCATTTTGGGACCTGTAGTTTGTGTGTTATTGGCGCCTCATATCGCCGGGCCATGCATAACAATAATAATAAATCTATATAAAATGATCTCGCGGGCCAGATATAAAAGTACGCCGGGCCAGATCTGGCCCGTGGGCCTTGAGTTTGACACGTGCTTTAGACACTGAGAGCAGCTTGTTTGCTGGCAGAGTTTGCATTGCACTTTCAGATTTCGCCCATCCCTTTGTTCTTTAAATATGAAGTGGTGTTGAAATTTCCAAGTAAGAAATGCATTCCTGCCCGTGCACTGCTGCTTCTCTTGTGCTGGCTCCAGGTCGTGTAACTGACGCAACCAACATACACAGGACGCTTACTTTACACCCTCTTATTGCGTGCTTTGTTTGGGTTTCCGGCAATGTACCAAAAGTAGAGAAGGCCTAACATATGAAACAGAAAAAGACTGCCGTTTAATCCATGAATTTCAATAAATTATCACCTATTTAAGCGGTAACTATAATGGAATATAGTTACTCATATTTTGTATTTTAAATATGTAACATCCATACATATATTCTCCAATGGCTGGCATCTGGGATAAAGTCGTGTCAGAGCTCTGAGACATGAAACTTAATTAATCTGTTGTTTCCTCCCACAGTAAGAAAATCTGCTAGAGGGAAACCAGAGAGCACAAAAGATGAGACAGAAGAAGAGGAAAAAACAGAACCACTGCCTCCAGCTTCTGTTAATCCCACTTTATCACAGGACCGAGACTCATCTGTGCCGCCAGGTGACGGCCAGGCAGAGAGCCAGAGGACCGAGGAGGAAGCAGCGACCCAGCCCGATGCTGCACCTGCCCCTGCTGGACCGCAGCAAGAGCCCAAGTGTCCTGATAAGGAGACACAGGAGGGAGAGGAGAAGGATGGATGGAGCACGGCCGACATTAAAGGTACAAAGAGCTGCTTTAAATCAACAAAATGCATAACTCTGACAGCGAAAACACAGTAAACTGAATATAAAAAGAAAAATTGTATAGTCTGCTACTGTTAGCCTACTAATAGCTTTGAGATGCTTTTCCACTGCCTTGTGGTGGTGGTAATATGTTTTACATATTTGTGGTTGGTGCTAAGGGCCCCAGTGTGTGCGAAGAATATATCCCACACAATCACCAGCCTGAAATTTTGATACAAGGCAGGATGGATCCAAGCTTTCTGACCCTACCATCTGACCCTTCTGACCCTACCAAGTGTTTATTTGAGTTATTACATTCTCCTCTGAACTCAAAAGTGCAT